>NW_010428480.1:15290-25971 GCF_000710305.1 Buceros rhinoceros silvestris
TCCTGCTGTAGATTAGGTTTCATATAAACAGCAATCACTTCATAAGTCGCTCCAGTCGCTCGTTTAAAAATGAAGACAACACAAACACAACCCACAAAAGCACATTCCTTTTTCTGTTAAAATTAGTCTTGCTTCCAGTGCAAGCCTCTAGAATATTTCCTCCTATGTGGTGTCATGAAATCAATTATATTCCTTTTATACTGCATAAAGTATAAAACAAAGTATAAATTTATTATTATATTTAATTTTACAGGAATCTAAATTACACTCTTCAGTACAGTCCAGTGCATAAATGGTACCTTGTATCAGTCATTATTAGCTACAACATTAGTATTTTTATATAACTTCAGGTCACGTTTCTATGCCTAAAAGCACCTACAAACTAAAGAAAAGTTTCTGAACTTTAAATTATAGTTCATGAATTTTGGTCAGTTCTGGACAAAAGATATTTAATTTTGGTGGGCAAAAAACCTGCTTGATCAGTCGCCATTCTGAAGTAGAAATACATAGTATTTGGAATTGAATCACGAAGTAGAAACTGCATATCATGGCTCTGTACAAAGGGATTTGAGTAGCATAAATGACAATGATTAAAGCTATAAGTCAGTCTGAATTGTTATGTGGAACTTATATTCCTTGTAGAAAAATACATGCAAATCTCTGTAAAGTCAAACTAGTTTTCCAGAATGTACAATTAGAGGACACAAAGTGGCAGTAAGTATCTGTTTCAATAACCTTGTTCTCTTTTATGTAAATTGTAGTGTGGTAATATACATGTTTGGATGTAAATTGAGGTGCGGTAATACAGATGTTTGGTTTTCACAATACTAAATATCACTGTAAATTCAAGAAATTACCGAGATAAAAAATGCTTTAAAGAAATTTAAGATTTATGAAGTAAGAAAAATTTGAATAAATTTTGTTGTATGAAAAATTAAATTCTATGTAACTCCCAAGATAATTATTGCCATTTTATGCATTCTTTTGACTGACGTGTTGTCATGTTCAAACACAACAACTTTCTTTTCAACTTTATTTCTCTGTCGAAACAGAAAGGTTCAAGAAGGTTTTTTTATAATCTAATGGCAAACACATAGACTAAGATATTAAATGTATTAAAATATAGCTGAACTAAACCAAATGCAGCTAATGATTTTTTTTTTTAATATTTTAAAAACAGATAACACCTTTTACCTAAGAGGTGTGTCTAATTTGTCTTCTGCAGTAATGCAGAGATACTTTATCCATTTTTCAGTGAGTTAATTCATGGATGCCATAGTTAAGTTTGCTGTGGTAACACTGACTTGTGTTTTAGTTATTTTAACTGTAGAATGTGTAGTGTTACAGGGTGAACTCAATGGAGTTCATGTATACTCTATAAACAATAGAATAGAATAGAATCTTTTCAGTTGGAAGGGACCTACAGGGGTGATCCAGTCCAACTGCCTGACCAGTGAAGGGCTGACCTAATCCTAAAGTGTGTTAAGGGTGTCGTCCAAATGCCTCTTAAACACTGACAAGCTTGGGCTTGGAGCATGAATCACCTCTCTAGAAAGCCCATTATACTGTGTGACCACCCTCTTGGTAAAGAAGTATTTCTTAATGTCCCGTCTGAACCTTCCCCGGAGCAGCTTGAACCATTCCTACGCATCCTGTTGCTGGATACTAGGGAGAAGAGCTCAGCACTTCCCTTTCCTCTTCCTCTCCTCAGGAAGCTGCAGAGAACATTGAGGTTTCCCTTTAGTCTCATTTTCTCCAAACCAGACAAGCCCAAAGTCCTCAGCTGCTCCTCAAAGGACATTCCTTCCAGCCTTTTCACCAGCGTGGTTGCCCTCCTCTGGATCAATTCAAGGACCTTCACGTCCTTCTTAAACTGTGGGGCCCAGAACTGCTCACAGATCTCCAGGCAAGGCTGCACCAATGCTGAGTCCAGCAGGATAATCACCTCTTTTGGCCAGCTGGTCATGCTGTATTTGATGCACCTCAGGATTAGGTTTGCCCTCCTGGCTGCCAGGGCACACACTGCTGACTGCTGTCGAGCTGCTGTGGACCAGCACCCCCAGAGCCCTTTCAGCAGGGCTGTTCTGCCACTCCTCTCCCACTTCATACTTGTGCCCAGTGTTGCTCTATCCTAGGTGCAGAATCTGTCACTTTGACTTGTTAAATTTCTCCCCATTAATCATTGCCCAGTGCTCCAGACTGTCTAGATCCCTCTGCAAGGGATCTTGCCCCTCGAGAGAGTCAGCAGCACTTCCCAGTTTGGTATCATCAACAAACATGCATTTAGCTCCTCTGTTCTGATCAGTCATCAATATATTGAAGAGAACTGGCTCTAGAATTGAGCCCTGAGGACACCACTGGTGACCGGTCGCCAGCCAAATGCCTTTAGAAACAAGGAGTTAAATTATTAATTTACTGATATGTTACCATTTAAATGGCACTTTCAGTACTTTGCACTGAAATAAAAATGTGTATACAAAATAGTAATTCCTCTGTAGAAATCTGAACCAGCTCTTTTTCCTGACAGCAAACACTGCTCACAATGGGAGAGTTAATGGTTTATGCTATACAAGTGATGGGCTTCATCTTTTGACCATTGGTACAGATGATCGAATGCATCTCTGGAACAGCTCCACTGGAGAAAACACATTAGTAAGTTTTCAAGGATCTTTGGTTATGATTTCACTTGCACTTCATTGTAGAATATTTATAATTTGTGCAATTCTCATTACAACTGCGGATATTTGTTAGTTTTCATAACGGATATAGCTGATTAATCTCATCATTAGAAGATTCTGTGAGGGTTTTTTTTCCAAATTTCTTACTTCCATTTACTATAAAAATAATAAGAGTATGAAGCAGCCTGGATCTCCGTAAAGTTTGAATATAGGAACCTTAAGTTGATTAGTTTGTGCACATAGCTGAAAACACTTAAGGCAGTAACAAAAACCTGCTTATGCAGTGACTGGTGGTAGAAATTTTTTTTTTTTTTTTCAATTAGTTGTCAGGGTGTGCTATCCCCAAGGCAGTTGTCTATAACTGAGACTTTCACTGATTGGCTGCCTGGCTTTCTTGGAACTTTCTTTTGTGTTTTTGTGTAATCTCTCTCGTGGAGTTGTATAGTAGTGTTAAAAATATCTGTCCCTCCACATCTGCATTGCAACGAAACAGCGGGACAGGGGTTGGGGAGTGGGAAATGAAATAGCTGCTGCTGCTTCAGACCTTTCTGTTGCTTGTTTTTTGCTGAAGGTTCCTGTTTTAATTTTCTGTTCAGTAAAGAAAAGTATTTCCTTTGCCTTATTTTGAAAGAAGTACATACTAGGTAAGTCAGTTTCCATGGGATTTTAAACAGTCGTGATTATGGTCTGTCATTGCTGTCAGGAAAGGAAGAAATTTTACTCTGCTTTAGAAATCTTTTACTTCTGCTTTTAATTCTATCATTTCAGAACACAGTAAAAATAATTCCTTATAGGCGTTTAAATTAAAGGACTTTTCTATCTCCATGGCACCTGTATTTGCCAGCTTTTTTGTAGCAGTTCATATACAGACATCTTTCTATCTTCAATTCATCATCACCCAAGTAGATAATACAGTTTGTTCACTCTCCTGTCACCAGCTGTATCACTGTGTTTTGGTTTTCTGTGCCGGTTAGTTCATTGACTTGTCTCATAGGCTATTTTACAATTTTCTTATATGGTGCAGAATAGCTTGATCCCGCCTTGCTTTTTCAAGTCCAGAGTCATATTGTCCAGAGTACTATATTTTCACAAGCTGCCCAGAGGTATTGATTAAAATAACTTTAAGGCACCAGCAGACAAATAAATGCATGTACGGGTAATGCAAATTCACACCATAGTCCCTGTATTTCCCCTGCTAGCCAGTTCTTTTCATCTCTATAAATTCTTTTTCTATGCCTTTCAAAGGTGTAGAAATTAAGCCATGAGTGTTAATTCTTTTGAGCAGTGAGGTAAAATTGTTTCAATTAGCAAGAGAAATTAATGTTGGAGTCATACGCATCTTGCATTTATCCTTTATCACAAAAAGGAATAGAAAGTCCTTTTTCACTGGGTATAGGAAGTATCAAACAGAAGAAAGTACATTTTCTGATTGTGTTCTCAAAAGACAAAACAAATTTTTAAGATCTTCTTGTTTTGGCAGCATCCTTGCCTTTCCATTGCTCCTCTATCAAGCAGTAACATTTACACTGAATATATCCACATAATTTACTCTTCCCAGCATCCATTCCTCTCTTTCACTGTACGTGCCTTTTTTATGAGCAGTGTTGTGGCTTGGGAATCGTTGCTGTTACAGCTCACATGCTGTGTAAAGGCGTTTAATTGCTCTTTATCAGCAGAGTAATATGCCTCTTAAAACTAGCATTAACAAGACTTAACACAGTCAATATTTACAAACCCTGTTTTACAAAACAAGTAGTATTACCCACAAAGGACATGACATAAGCTCCATGTCTTATGAAAACATTCTCTCAATATGAAAAAATATCAACCTACTTGTATGCTAATCAAACTCTTTTTGCATACATTTTTATCATGATTGAAAGAGATTTTTCTCAGGACTCCTTTTTATTTATATTTTTCCTACATAAGTGTTCTTTACTATGAGAGAGCATACTTTAAACATAGAGCAACAAGTAGTCGTCTTCCTTGCTTGGGTTGTGCTGACTGTTGTTTATATTTGCCTCAAACTTTGGACTCAGGCAATTGATGTCCTATGGATCAAGAACCTGACAAAGCAAAATATTTGTATTAGAATATTTGCCTGATAAACTTTACAAATCTGCTAGCTTATAGTCAAAAGATTTCACACTTAGGATTATGGGTTTTCTTCAGTTTAAGACATGGATTTAGGTAGGAAGCTTTAAAATTAACTCAGAGAGCTTTGCTAGTATTTTACATATAAGTGAATCTCTGTTTTTCAGTAGAAATTAAGAGCATTGTTTGTAGGGCAATATTATTTGAAAACAAAATATTTTATATATAATTCTATGTAGTATTAACATAAATTTAAAATACTGTTATTAGAGAAAATACTTCTTTTAAATCATAAAGTATGGTGTGAATTTCAGGTGTTTGTAGTGGACTTCTCCCTCTTAACGAAAAAATAGTATGTTTTATTTGTCAAAATACTGATGCTTTATTTTAAATAAGTTTGTTTAGAGGTAAGCTATATTGTTCTCATATTCTGTATTTTCTCATGAATACACTTTTGATATGATAGGAACTAATTATATTGAAAGATCCGGTGGGAGTATTTCCTAGCATGTTTGGGAGCTTTCCACTTTCAATCTTTGGTGAGATCTTTATCCGTATAGGACTTGTCAAGAGTTTGAAACATATGAACAATAATAAGCTATACTTCCTATACTGTTATTATTTACAAGGCTTCCCAGATACCTCACAAGCCAGGTCTTAGAAATGTAGCATTTGCTCCTGTGCCAGTTGCCCTTACAGGGAACAGTATCGAATTTGTCAGTGGTGATTTAGTTTTGGTTAGAAAATAAGCTTTTTAATCTCTCTTAATTAGTCTATAATAATTTAGCAAGTTATTCTTTATTTGCTTCATGAGTCTCTTTAATCTCTTTACTTCACCGTTCACTTACGCCATCCCTCTGCTTGCCCTTCAGTTGTTTTCATACTTCCCATTCATCTCCTACTGCTTCTTGGTAACTCATGTGGGGAGATGCAGAATCTTATATTCCAGAAGTTTTTTCTCTCTCTCTTCTTCCCCAGCTTGCTGAGAAATCCTTAGGGCTAATTCTTGCATTGTCTAGACTGATGCTTCTGTACCTTGCCATCCTACTGGTACATTGGCATCAGAAATGTAGTTTTCTGCAACATCGGTTGGCTCCAGTAAACAAAGGGTACTTATAGGGTAGATCCATTTTTGTTCAATCCGTGGAATAAAGTCTTGCAGTATTGGGGTCACTACTGTTTAATATCTTCATCAACACCATAAACAGTGAGATTGAGTGCACCCTCAGCAAGACTGCAGGTGACACCAAGCTGAGTGGTGCACTTGGCATGCCTGAGAGATGGGATGCCATCCAGAGAGACCTGGACAAGCCCAAGAAGTGGGCCTCTGTGAACCTCATGAGGTTCAATAAGGCCGCGTTCAAGGTCCTGCATCTGGGTCAGGGCAATCCTTGGTATCAGTACAGGCTGGAGGATGATATGATTTAGAGCAGCCCTGCAGGGGAAGACTTGGGTGTACTTGGGTGGATGAAAGCCTGAACATGAGCTAGCAATGTGTACTCACAGCCCAGAAAGCCAACTATGTCCTGGGCTGCATCAAGAGAAGTGTGGCCAGCAGGTCAAGGGAGGAGATTCTGCCCCTCTGCTCTGCTCTTGTGAGACCTCTTGTGGAGTACCAAGTCCAGCTCTGGAGTTCTCAGCACAGGAAAGACCTGAACCTATTTGAGCAGGCTCAGAGGAGAGACACAAAAATGACCAGAGGGATGGAGCATCTCTGCTATGAGGACAGGCTGAGAGAGTTGGGGTTGTTCAGCCTGGAGAAGAGAAGGCTCCAGTGAGACCTTGTTGCAGCCTTCGAATGAGGCATGGAAGAAAGACAGGGACAACCATTTTAGAAGGGCCTGTTGAGACAAGTCAGGGGATAATGGTTTCAAACTAAAAGAGGGTGGATTCAAAGTAGATATAAGTAAGAAACTTTTTACGCTGAGCGTGGTAGAACACCGGAACAGGATGCCCAGAGAGGTGGTGGAAGCCCCATCCCTGAAGACATTCAAGGTCAGTTTGGACAGGACTCTGAGCAACGTGATCTAGTTGAAGATGTCCCTGCTCACTGCAGGTGGGCTGGACTAGATGACTTTTAAAGGTCCCTTCCAACCCAAACCATTCAATGATTTATAACTGCACACTGTTGTGCATAAGGAGTTCTTTTATTAGTTTGTGTATCTGAAATAAAATTATTACGTTGAATCATCTAGGAAAATGTTTAAGGTGGTAATTCCTGAATGAGTTCTAATTTCAGTGATAGTTCAGGTGCTCGGTGTAGATCTGGCACACCACATCCTGTGAAAATTCTGTTTTGAAGCATGGAACTGCTGATTTTTAGGCATATCTTTCTTTCTCTTTCTTATATTTGATATTAAGGTGAGTAAACTTGAATGAACAAAAAATCTATTCTCTTGATAGCATCTCTAATTTGAAATCTCAAAAGTTGTATTAAGATTGGGAAGCCTAAAATTTTATTGGGTATTAAGAAAGAAGTAAGATTGACCTTTTGAGGTAAAGTTATTTCCTGTAGTTTTAGTTAATAGCTAACTACATAATTCTTCATTTTTACAGGTGAATTATGGGAAAGTCTGTAATGAAAGTAGAAAAGGAGTCAAATTCACCGTCTCTTGTGGCTGTAATCCAGAGTTTGCCTTCGTACCTTATGGTAGTACCATTGCTGTTTATACAGTTTTCACAGGAGAACTGATCACTATGCTTAGAGGGCATTATAGTACTGTCAACTGCTGTGTATTTCAACCAGATTTTCAGGTGAGTAAAGTACAAACAATATTCCAGACAACCTAAAATATTTATGCACCATTTGTACAAAAAGCGTTAACTTTTTCTTAAATGAAGGGATGTACTTTAATCAAATATCTTGACATAAGAGAGAGTTCTCTGGCTTATGTATCAAGCAAGAGAAGTTTGGTGAATTTCTGAGGATGGTCCTTTCACGATTGTGCTTCTTCCACTATTCATTTCATCTCACATAGATAACTTTTCAATATACCTATAGTAACTTTTGGGTTTATATTGCCATTAATAAATCATATGCGTTAAGACTTTTGCCTGTTGTCTGTAAGACGGAGGAGGAGGCATTCGTCTTTCTCTGAGATACCCAAGACTAACCACAGTAGCAAAGAATGTGAAGTGCATTTAGGTGAAGTGCATTAGTATTGTTATCAGTGTTGAGAAACCTCTCAAGTATTTTGCTTAGATGATCTTGCTCAAATGTGTAGTTACACCAAGCACTGGTTTGGATGGAGTGTTGAGAACGTGATGAGTTGCTTAAATTAATGTGAGAACATTTCACCTAAGAAATGACATAGCATTACAGGGGCTTATGGTACTGACAGCCTTTTTTTCTTGTCCTCTGCTTTTTCCTCTCCCCTTACGGTATATCTTTCTCTTGTAATAAAGACTTAAGTAAGATAAAGTTTGATTTGTTATGAGATACTTCACAACAGATTGTTCTTATGGTCTGTGGTGTGGCAAGAGCAGAGTGGATGTTAGCATGGACTTAACAGCTGTTACATAGATGCCCTTGGGTGTTGAGGATTGTACTTCATATTCCAGCTCCTTTCTCATCTTTTGTTTATGAAATATCAGGCTGAAATATTTGAGGCAGAAAGGGCACATGAATATTTTTTCATGACTCCTCATACAATAATTCATAGAATTCATCTGGTAGCTCTTGCTTTGAGTCCAGTAAGGTTGACTGAAACAATGTTTCCCTATCATTGAGATGGACTTCACTGAAAGCTTTGTGCACCTACAGAGGGGGCAATAGTCCCCCAGCTAGTAAGTCTTGCTAGAACTGGACAGCAGTTCTGACATGAATAGAGAGATACTAGATCCAGTGAAAGGTGGAATATTAACATAGCTAAGGCACACCTTTTCTGGAATGTTCTTGGCTAGCTTAAATAGCCCTTTGTGTTTTTAAGAATAATTTTCCAAAGAAAGTGCTAATGTGTTTATATTAAGACATCTCTAGTGTTCTTTTTGATAAGCTGAAAAGGTAAGACTTACTAAATCTCACTGTAAGTCATGTTTTCCAGCTCTGGAAATGCAAATACCTTTATAATGTTTCTGTCTTGGCTTTCACGATGCTCAGAGAAGCATCACTGGTGTCTGAACAGAACACAGCAACCGCATCAGTCACTGTAGCTGTAGGTTTATGTTGTCAACAACTTCATTTATCTGTTGTGACTTTCAGAATCACCCTTTTTCAGAGTTCAATTGTAGGGGTAGTGTTGTTTTGACTGCTTGTGTTCACACTTATATTTCCAAATAGCTCATTCTATCTTGAGACAATGAACTACATTCATCAGTCTTAATGGAATTCCAATAGAAATGATGATTTTCCAGTTAAACCTCTGTTTTTTGACAGTGCAGTTTTTTGTAAAATTTATAGTCACTTGTTTTATTTTAGTCTTGCAAGCAATATTAAATCCATATATTAATGAAGTTATTCACAGCTGTACATTGCTATTTGCAGTTGCTAGTTGTAAACAAAGCCAGATTTTCCTCGACGAAATCTGCTTTGTTGCAAACCGTGTTGACTAATGTGATTTATATTGCTATGTCTTAACTCTACAGTCACTGCGTTGTTTAACCACCTTTCCCATTGTCTTGTTTAGGATTAAATAAATGTCAGTTAATTTGTATCATTCCATGCTCTTGGTTTTTTTTTTTCTGAATGACATATGAGCTCACTTTCAGTTTTGTAGTATTTCAATATGTATGAAAGCCAGAAGTTTTCTTAGACAGCTCTTTTAAGTCTCTCTGATATAAGTTATGCATCACTGGTAAAATGTGTAGTAGATGGCTTTCTAATATATTTTTTTTTTTTTTTACTTACTAGAACATTTGAAATTAGCACACTACCTTCATATGAAACAAGTTCTTCATCTTTTCTGCATAGTTTCTAATATCTCCATCTACTAGTGAGTCTCTTGTTAAGAGTTTGCATTGTATTAATAGCCTTCTAAACTTTTTCTGCTGTCTTTAACACGTCTGAGTAATTCTTGTCCTACCCACCCTCAAATCTGATCCTTAGATTTTCAAAACTTCTGATTGATATTGGTTGCTGCCAGTCCCTCATGTTCTTTCTATTCATTAACTGTATTTTGATCACTATCATTGTTTTGCCTCATAAGTGGAGTAGGCTCAAAAAGGAACTTTAGCTTTGCACCAGTTATGCATTTGAGGTGAGAAGTTTCTTCTGTTTGCTCAGAACCATATAATCGGATCAATGATACCCAAGCAACTAGCTATTTGCAGTCCAATGATATTAGCTTTACTTGTTCCTATGAGGTCCAAATTAATTAGCCGGTTTTGTGTGGAATATCTTTTGTGTTTGAGATTGTGTGGATCTGTCTCCACAGAGTGGTATGAGATTTAGTTGATGTTGATGTGTATGCCTTTTGAGATCCTGGGAATAGAGCCATAAAATACACTATATTATTGTTGGCTTATATTATTCTTACGTAAGTTTCTCTGTAAAGCTAATAAGATGTTAGTCTTCTTGAATAATAAGAACTGCAGAGTTTGGCCCTTTAATAAGAGCCATTAATTTAGTAGGAGGTTGGTAATTTCAAGGGTGGTGTGGAAGAGAAAATCTTCATTGTGCAATCTCTTAGATCATGTTTACTGTTGGATCTAATGTGCTAGATACCATTGTGCTGTATTACTTGCTTAAAATAATTTAACTAAACAGACAAGACCTGTGTTTCCCTTTCAGAATATGAAATGCACAAATAACATGTCATAAAATATTAGGTAGGCATCAGGAAACAATTTTGCTTTAAATTATATCTACTACTTTTCAAGAAATGCCAGTGACATCTGCAAAAGTGTTTGGCCAATCCTGTGGCAGGCTAGTAAGTAAAGATAACTGGAAGTTAAATAAGGTTTTATTTGCA
>NW_010428480.1:26029-37269 GCF_000710305.1 Buceros rhinoceros silvestris
CTTTCCTCAGAGTCTTAAAGCATAATATTCTATGAGCACGTTTGTAGAACAATATATGTGTATGTCCTGTACCATCCCATAAACATGGATGGACATCACTGGCTCTTCTTCTGACTGACTTAATGTATTAATTTTTTAATATTAAGGTTGTAATAATAATTGTAAATGTTGCATAGTGCAGAGGCTATTAATTGAAGATCTTGCAATGCCAGGATCAGAAAATGAGGCAAGTGGTAATAAAGATTAAATGAAAGTATGCTGATGTCACTATGACATTCAAAAGACGCTCAAAAGAAGAGATTTTGGTGTGGGAAGAGGTTTTAAAGTTCTAATGATGTTCTGTATCCTGTCAAAGACAGGAGGTGTGACTAGAATACTGCAGACAGGATAAAGTGGGAATTGACCTATACCACCTTCTAACTTTGACCTGTCTTCTTTTAAGCAAGATAAGTAGGATGTTTCTCTCTCATAAAATTGTAAACTCTAGTCTTAGATGTGCTTTTTGCATGAACAGCCTCATGCATAGGAGCAGTTTTACAAAAGTATGTCAGCTCTCTTGCATAAGATTACACACACAAATGAGCATTTACGGGAATTAGGCCATAAGTTCCTGCACCGTCAGTGTAATTCATTCAGTTCTAGCATTAAATATGCGTAATACAGGAGACTTTGTGCAAAGGCAGAACTGTAATAATTTATTGAACTTATGTTGAATCAACATATTAATGTGCACGTGTGCACAGAGTTGCTAGTTTAAGTGTGAAAGCCAACATGCTTAAAGCAAAGCTTTCATATTGTCACCCTGAACACAGAAAAAATACTTGATACGTTTCACTCAGGCAGTGAATATGCGTGGCATATACTCAGTGTTGTCAGACATCGCATATAACATGGAGAAGTATTACTCAAGATTGAAGGCATATGAGAAAATCTTAATGTGTGTTTGTTTAAGTAGCACTTTGGAAAATAGAAGCATTATTAGTGCAAAATTTATGGCGAAAGTGGTGGGGTATTTCTCATTAGCAAAATTTCCTCAGTTTAAAGTGGCAAAGAAGTCTGTATTTCCTTTATTAACAAATGAAAACTAAGCTATATTTGACTGTTAGCTGCTTGGTGTAGAGACTGTTTGCTTCCATGTGTGCAGGGTGCCTTGCACGATGGGGTCTGAGTCCTTAGTCATTACCATAATAAAGAGAGTTATTTATATTAAAAATAATAAATTGGACTTTCTGATCTCTGCCTTCTCAACAGGATACAGGCTTCAAATTGTTCTTTATTTGTTCTTTTCCTTCCCTAGGCATACTGAAACAGTATTTACTTAATACTTCTTTGTTCCATATGTCTGCACTCTTATAATATGTATTACTGCCTTTGAGTTTATTCATATTTTTTAATAAAAAATATTTCCTTTTTTTTTTTACTCCTCCATTGAATGTAAATCATCTCTTAAGCTTCTTAACTTAAAATAAGTGTGTTTGCAGGAGACATTATAGAGGAAAGAAGAAAAGTGCATTTAAGCAATAAAGTTGGGTGATACTGTTTGGGTGAGCATTCTGGGAAAAATACAAAAACTTACTAGTTTTGTTTTGACATATTATTTAAAATACTGTTTATAAAGATTATAGTACAAGTTAGAAATTGTATATTTGTCTTTATTTTTAAATAAGTATTTCATATGCTTTTTTTCCCCAACATGATATCCGTGTCACTGTTCAGTAAATTTGTGTAAAAGTAATTTTTGCTTGCTTTCTTAAAGGAACTTTATAGTGGTAGCAAAGACTGCAATATCCTTGCGTGGATACCAGCTCTTCGAGAGCCACTTCCTGATGACATTTCTGAAAAGGTAAAGAATTTGTTGCGTTTGAACTATACTTTTTCTGAGTGTTATACTTGGGGAGGTGCTGTGGAAACCAAATACGAAGTGTGTGTTCCACTGTCAAAATTTGTAACAATCCCCAGTTAAGAAAAGAATCACCTACTGTTTCTGTGCAATCTTTTGATTATTGTGGGGTTGTGGGAGAACACTTTCTTTCATAGTCTAGCAGAATCTTCTGCAGACGTCTAGCTTCTCACCTAATTAAAAGTAGTACTTGTCATTTGGCTCTCAGTCTTTCTATTTCTACATTAGCTTCCTTAATTTTTAAACTGTTTTCTGCAGTTTAAGCTACTTTGGAATTGGAAGGCTAATAAAGATTGCATTTTAGATTGTTCAAGAATATACTGTGTATTAAACAGTAACATTATGGATGCTACACTTCACACCCAAATATTTTTGACACAGAAATAAAGAAGATTCTACATGAATTTATTGTAGTGTCAGGCTGTTACAGGGAAAATCATATGTAACTCTGTTTCTCAAGGAAATACTTTCTCTCAGTATAAGACCTGCGCAATAAAAATGTCAGTGTACAGTTTGAGGGAAAAAAATTTTAGATTTAAGGAACTGAGGCTATTCACAGAATCAGTGCCTGGCAAACAATACGAAAGTTAAAAAGTCAGGGTATATTAATTTTTTGGCTCATAGCATACAAAAATTCCACTTTTAAATATTTCTGAAATACTCCATTTTGGATGGGGAAATAAGAAGCATAAAATTTTTGAAACATTTGCTTTGCTTTGTAAGTCAACTTATTTCAGAAAAATATCCTACATTTAAGCAAAGAAAAAAAAAGTAGTTTCAAAAATTAGATTCCCTAATTGCAAATGTGTTCAGTTGACTGGAAATGAGAATTATGTAACTGAGAATTATGATATGTGCAAATTGTGTTTTCTTCATCTGAAAAACAAAAACAAACCCACAGCAACAAGATTATTTAGCCAGCTCTGATTAGAACTGCCCCTTTAAATTTGACATGGTGGGTATATGTAAGATGTACCATTGTTTTGAAATCTGCTAAGCTACAGCTGCTGTTTGCAAATGTTGTAGATGAGTACTGCTTCTGAACCAAGCAGTTCTGCTGTCCACAGGCTACAAATTCCTGCTCAGAATCCTGATTCCTGACCTGAATATGAACCCAGGATAGAAGTTATCGTTAAAAAATAATTGTCCCAAGTCACTGCACTTCAGTATGCTGCACAGCTGCACAAACCCTTTAGTTTGACCCTAGGGCCCTGAGGTGAGAAATAGTTATTGGATGTTGTTAGAGGCCAGGGCCTCATCTTGAGTCCATAGTGCTCAGTTATGCTTGCCCAAAGAAATTATGACTTAAAACCAATGACTCAAAACAAATGCAGTAACATCTATATGTTGTATTTTAGACCAGACATTTGTAAAACTTCCAGTTTGTGCTCCAGATATTTTTTTTTTTTGTTGGAATTAAATAGAGTACTATTTCTTTTCATAATTTAATTTGTCTCTTATCAGTGAAATGGCCAAAGAAGTGGTTAAAAAAAATCCAGTAACCATGAGAGACACAATAGTTTGTCTAGCTATAGTAATTTAAGAAATGCCTCTAGCATTGCTCTTATTTTATTATTTCTAATTAAGCAAACCACTGAGATAATTTTTATTTTCTTTAGTCTCTGCCTCAACAGCATTTAAATCCAGCATACGAAGACGCATGGAGCAGCAGTGATAATGAAGGGTGAATTTCAATTATGTACTGATACGAAATTGACATTCAGGTGCTGGGTTCACAGACTTTATCTACAGAATTGGATATTGACAGATTTATTAGTACTGGATTATTGGTGCAGTACTTTTAGAGTTAGGTCTTTCAGAAATGAGTTTCCACTGTTCTGTGTTCGCTCTTCACTGCTACAGTTAAATCTAAAGGATTGCTTTTTCATACTTACTGACTTTTGTACTTACCCTTATGCATTGGTGTACTTTATTCAATGTTGAACAGCTGATAAAGGAAAAATAAAAGCTCTTGGGACCAGTTAATATTACATTGTTTCTGGTATCACTAATACATAAGCAGATAATCCCTTAGTTTCCAAGAGACACGATACAGAGGATTTTAGGAAGACTAGCTCAGGGATACTTCCACATTGTTATTAATGCCTAGATGGAGCAGACTATGTCCATTTTCAGGTGTTTTGTGTGCTTGTGTTGGGAGCCAACAGGATTTTGTGTTCATTCTTAGTTACCTAAGTTTTAAGTTAAAAATACTGAATGTACTCCTTCAAAAACTGTTTTCAGCTGACTTTGTGGTCCTAATACCTGCTCCGTTTTGAAGAGGAGGAGTTTTGTAGGATTATTGTCTCACTTCAATCACTGGTTTGTGCTTCAGACAAAATGTAGTTACCAAGCTGAGACAGAGATTCCTGTCAGGTGTAGATGCAGCTCTATAGAGGAAAAATTCCTTCCAGAGCAGAGTAGATATTAGGACCACAAATTCAGACAAAAGGAAAAAATATTGTACAAATAAAGATAATAATTTAATCTTTGTGTAATGAGCATTATTTCTATGATTAGTATGCATTTTACAGTTAATGCAGGGCTGCTCTATTTTAAATCTATAGAAGATATAGGCTGTCAGTTTCTGTATCAATCCAGAATCTTGCATCGTAAAATGATACCGAGTGAAGAGTGGGCATATCAAGGAAAAGTTTTAATTAAACAAGTTTCATATGTAGGTGCATATTTGCTGGGCGAGACCCACTATTAAGTGGATAGCTGCAGGGTGGAAGTCTTCCACAAGTTTCAGCAGAAGTTAAAAACCAATATGATACTGTCACTTTCCAGGGATAGAAAAAAGACTTTTTTTTTTTTTTTTTCAGATTTTAGTTTTCATTACCAGTGATGGCTGTTCCCTCTAAGATTGGAAAACCTGGGGAACAAATTTGAAGAAAAATTGTACGTTTTGATTTTTGTCATGAAGAGGATGACTTTTTTCCATGTTATAATTGTGCATATCATTTCTATATGCCAGCTGCAGTGCATGTATTTGGTATTTGAGTTTCAAAAAATATGCTCAATAATAAAGTTAGTTATCAAAGAATAAATGCATTTTAAATCAGTTTTCAGTTATCTGTAATGTGACTATAAATGGTGTTGATTTTAAAACAAACAAAAAACCCACCAAAAAAACCAGCAGCTCTATGTTATATAAAATGGAAGAGGTAGAAAAATTACGTTTGTTTAAAAAGATGAGAAATCATAAAAATTAAACCTATAAATAAGAATATTGCATTATTTTTCCTGATTTTTGGAATAGTCTTTCTCAAATATGGTCTTTTTGTTGTTCTTCGAGTACACAATTATTGAGATTGGAAGGGACCACGGGAGATAATCTAGCCCAACCTCCCTGCTTAAAACACAGTCACTTAAAGCAAGTCGCTCATGCTTGTGTCCATTTGGGCTTTGAGTAGCTCTACAACCTGTAAACCAGTTCCAGTGTTTGATCATCCCTAGAGTAAAAGTTTCTCCCTAGATTTAAACAGAGTTTTCTGTATTTCAGTTTGCATCCATTGCATTTTGTCCCATTGTTGGATACCACTGAGAAGAGTCTGATTTCCTTTTCTTTACTGTCCCTTTCCTTGGCTCCATTAGATACTTCTGCACATTGGTGAGATCCCCCTGAGCCCTTTCTGCTCCAGGCAGAATAGTCCCAGCTTTTTCACCCTCTCCTTAAAGAAAGGATCACCTCCCTCTGCCTGCTGACAGCACTTTTCCTGATCCAATCCAGGATGCTGCTGGCCTTCTTTGCTGCAAGGACACATTGCTGGCTTATGGTCACTTTAGTGACCACCAGAAGTGCTGGGTCCTTTTCCACAAAATCGCTTTCCAGCAGGTTGGTCTCTGGCCTCTTCTGGTCCATGCGCTTCTTCCTCCCTGGGTGCAGGATTTGGCACTTGCCTATTGAACATCATAAAATTCCCATTTGCCTCCTCTCCAGACTGTTGACCAGGGTCCCAGGGTCTGCACCAAGGGTACACCTTCCTTGCTCCAGGCTTTCTAGTGGTCTCAGGAACCTGGGATTGGTAAAGTCCAGGCTAACCACTACAGACCAGTGAAGAAGCACTGATTACTTCAGCCTTTTCTATGACCTTTGTCTTCAGTTCCCGTGCCCTGTTTAGCAGTGGACTCACATTTTCCCTGGTTTTCCTTTTTATAATGATGTACCTGTAGGTTTTTGGCTTTTCATATTCCTCACCAGATTTAACTCTAGATGGGTTTTGGCTTTCCTAGCCCTATCTGTGCATGCTGAGACAGTTTCTCTATATTCTTCCCTGCTTCCTCCTCTTATATGCTTCCTTTTTGCAACTCGAGTTTTTTCAGGAGCTCCTATTTTATTGCATATAGATGTACTTCCACCTTTGCTTTATTTCCTGCATGTGGGGATGAACCATCCTTAAAAATCAAACAATCAGTCAGACTCTCTTCAGCTGGGTCATATCCTATGGAATTCTTTGAGACAGAGACATGAATAGGCATCTACCCGGAAATGTGAAAACTTTCCTCAATACTTCTATAGCGCTACTTTTCATACTGTTGCGTATTTGCCCAAGTATCCGTCCACACAGACATCTTTTGGTTTAGTGTCAGAAGTTTTCCCAAACAGGTGAAAATAGAATAAGCCTTGGGGGCTTATTGTGCCTACTAACAGCTAGTATCTTCTACACAAGAATTATTCCAAATTATCTTCTGGTATCAGTTGATGAAGTCATTATTCCCTTTCTAGAATGTTGTCCTCTGCTGGAAGGAGAGGTGTTTCTGGTGAGGGAAATGAAAAATATCTGTATCGTCTAGTCAAGCACGCAGGCGTATTCTACAATCCAGCACCTGCAAACCTTCCATTTAATGGCAGTAGCTGATAGGGGGTATTTAGTTTGCAAGGTCTGAAACCTCTTGGTACTAGCCAGCGTCTCAAACACCGGGTTCTGTGAAAATTCTACTTTGAGTAATGGCATGTATGTTATAATTTTTTCCAGTACTTCTAGTGTTCTGTAGATGTGGTACATCTATTATCTAAAGTTTTTTCTAGAAAAAAATATTATTTTATTTCTGATGCATTCTTACGGTGAATGTACTTAATTACTAAGTAAAGTGTTGGTATCTTCAAAGTGAAAAATTTTCAGGGACATTGAAGGTATGCTGTATCTTATTTTTTGGTGAAAAGAACCAAGTACTCAGCCAATGGTGTCAGTCGTAACTGTGCATCTCTTGCTTGTGTGTAAGTGAAATGTGGTAATTAAATATGAATCTTCGCCTTTGTTTATGCCTATTCTGCTTCTATGCTTATAGCATGTATTTTTACAGTATCAGAGCTCTTTCAGAGCCAGAAATGCAGCAAGTGGGGTAGTACCGATTTAATTACACTTCCCATCCCTTTGTCAGTTAGGACAAAAACCCACATTTGGAAATCCAGTCAGGTGTCAAAAGGGGTGCTGTATTTGTTTTGAAATAAAGTTACCCACTTGAGAGGCAGCTAGCTGATAGCTGAATTCTAAGTTCCTGCTAAAAACAGTAAGACAGTTAAGAGTTAAAGAGAGAGCTTAAGCTGGAATGGACTGCACTCTCATCGCAGGAGAGGTGCGGTGTTTGAGTAATCATGCTCCGTATCAGAATACGGAGAGAAGTGCTTTCATCTTTTCAGGCCATTCCAGGAATTGAATATTACTTAGCAGACTTGCTTTGACTGCCAAGGCAGAGATTTTTGTTTGAGCTCAATACAACAAACGAGGGAAAGAAATGTATTTGCTCTTACAAGTGATCAAAGAATTTCCTTTACCTTCTAGCCTAAGAAAGCAATGGCGGTAGGAGTTAGTTGAGCCAGGCCAGCTCGAGTGAAAGTTGAGTTCCGTAAAGATAGGAAGATAGGACTCTGATTACTTATGCCTAGGTTACGATGCTCAGAAAGAATCTGATATGAGATATCCAAGCAAAAACTGGGTTCTTTTTTTTTCCTCCTATACACAGTGCTGGAAGAAAGCATTAGTGCAGGAGAATTTAAAGGTAGTTAACTTCCAAGTACTGGGAAGAACAAGTTAACTAAAACTATAGAGATTTGTTTGCTGCCTTTTTTTTTAATTGTTTGGATTTGTAGTCAGGCCAAGCTTCTCACTGCACAACACATGCATGGGGTTTTTTAATGCAGAATGAGTTCCACATATACTCAGTCAGCTTAGCGCCCAGAATTTGAGATAATCTGTCACTTTAAAGCTGAAAAATTCTTATGTTTGACATCTTATATTTAACACCAATAGAACTGACTGTTACATTTTTTTCCCTTACGCTTATGCTTGTGTTAATAGTCCTTATCGTACCTTGAATGGAGATACAGATAGATATATGTATAAACACACACACACGTATGTATATGCACACGCAAGATATAAATATATTTAAAGTACCACTGGTTTGGCACCATTGCAGGATAGTTCTCAGTTTTCCTCCTACTTAACTTTTTAATGCAGGTAAAGATCTAGTGCATGCAGTTGGGACTTGTAAGATCTTCAGTGTACATTGATCTGGTGCACGTTGGCCTGGGACTGCCACAATGAATGGGTAAGCCTGCTGTTAGCTTAGTACTCTTAAGTTTGAGATACTTAAACAAAGTTATGGGTGTACCAGTTACACCATAGGAACTGTCCAGATAAATATTTTTGGCATGTAAAATACATGTACTAACCTAGTTAAAGTAGTCCATAAAGGAAAAGAGCTTGAGTAATGGCCATGTTCTTAGCCACAAAGATGTGTGCTGAGGTTTTGACACCTGAGAGATGTTCTCGAAGGCAGTATATTGGTTTCAGTTGTCAGCAGTTAATGCTTATAATACCCAACTCAACAAAAGATGTAAAACATACCAAGTCATTTTGTGTGGTTGAAGTTGAGTTATGAAATGGACATACCTTCTTCAATCCTCCCCTTGTTTTTTGTTTTCTTTTGGTCTAGTTTATAAAAATGGTGGAACGGGGGATAAAAAGGGATGACTGAGTGGCCAGGAATCCAGGCAAGCGTATAATTACCCCCCACAGCTTCATCACTTCTAATCATATCTGTGTGTTGTGTAGTAAAGCCTTATGCACCAGCCCACATGTTCTGCCCAAATGACAGCTAACAGAAGTCATCTACCATGCTGGCAGCCCTTAACCACGCCCAGTTTTGCCAAATTCCATCAAGCCCAAGAGACTGGAAAAAAATATTTGGGGCTATTAAGGCAGCTTTCTCTTTACATATGAAGGAATTTTTCAATTGCATAGGCTTATAGCTTTGTGCTTAATTTTCACTTTATCACTATTTGCTTTATATTAAGGCAGAAAGAAACCAGGGTATTTTTAGCTACACATTTTAGCTTTGTGCTAAGGAGATTTTCCATCACTCACTGAGTTCTGTACACTTGTAAGATTTCAAATCCACCCTTTCCTTGCAGC
The DNA here is from genome assembly GCF_000710305.1 of Buceros rhinoceros silvestris. Taxonomy (NCBI): domain Eukaryota; kingdom Metazoa; phylum Chordata; class Aves; order Bucerotiformes; family Bucerotidae; genus Buceros; species Buceros rhinoceros. The sequence continues at coordinate 35,351 of NW_010428480.1, forward strand.
TGTGGGGCAGAGATGCATCTGCAATCCTAAACAGGTTTTATAGTAAGTTTCCTCGTGCCGAATCGGAAATTAACATTGGTTTCTATCAGTCCAGCCGGTTATTTTACAGCCAGATATTTGTAATAGTAAGTAACATGTTTCAGCAAGAATGAGGTAATTTATTCAGCAACAAAAATAATATGCCTTTGTTTAATACAAAATGGGTTAACGTGGGGAGCAGAGAAGGAGGGGGGTTTATTAACACACTGTTTCGCTGTTCTCATCAGCCACATTTGAAAGATACTGAGAATGTTCTATTGACTGCAAAGCATTTTTTTTACAGGGTATTTGCTTTATACTAGTTAGAAGTCTTAGCCTCCAACAGAATTATTAAAACATTGTTAAAAAAAATCAATAGTATTTTTAGAAAATTTAGCTCAAAAACCATATTCATAATAAATGGAAAAAAAATATTACACTCATACCGGAGATCATTGGCAAGAATAAACTTAGATTTGGTAGCCAACCAGTTCTATTTTATTCCAAATTTAGAGCTCATTCTTAATCCTCTCTGTTAGTAGTTCAGGATGGCCTCTGAAGGAGCTTTGGCTGTGCCTGATAGCTGTGGCTATCAGCCTGCCTGCGATGTTTTACTTCCATCGACACACATACTTCTTGGTTGGTATAGTGGCCTGTTAATCTGTCAGTGTCATTTTTAAAAAGATGTGTAGCCTGGGAGAAAGAGGAAAAAAGAGAGTTCTTTCCTTTGACTTGGGGTACGTCTGTTCTGCAGCCAGCAGCGTAATGCAGAGGTGTGAACTCTAGCTGACGAGGGCAACCCCACTGGAGGCTAATGGACCTCACTGGGATTCAGTTCACCTACGTGGAGCTTAATACTATTGCAGCTAGACTGCTTTTTTAAGGTGTTAATATGCAGCTTTCCTATTTTCTGTAGCTATGCTATGTCATCAGGGCACAATGAATGCAGCAGTCTCAGGAGGGCATGTTTGCTGTGATAAAAGACATACCAGTAAATATATATCAGATATAAACAGTATGTGTATGGTGTATGGTAAGAATATAAAGTTCTCATATTTTGCGGCAGTCAGTAGGGAGAGTTTCGTGTTGCTCAACAGTTAATTACTGTTGCTATTGCCTCCTACACTGTTCTGTAACACCTCAGAAAATCAGCTGATTATTGTTCTCACGCAAGCAAACAGGAAAAATGTTTGAGGAGTCTATAAAATAGTAGGTTTTCTTTTGCCCATCACTAGTTCTTCCAGGTGGAGTATATGGTCTGGAGAATACATTTTTGTACCTGAATCGTGTGTTACGGCCTGTGTGAGTTGAAGCTAAGCCATCTTAAGTATCCCAACAGTCTGATGCAGCTGTGGTTTTGTACTGCCACTAGTGCAACAGGAGCCTTACACTGAGCAATTCTGCTGCCCATATTCTGTGGGAAATCATCATATTTGGCACTTACTTGAAGTCTATTGCACATTCTCAGGGTAGCGCGTGAATTACTTCACAAGGAAGAAAAATCCCTCTCTAGAGCTGAATGGAACTTTGCCATCTGAATGCTATTCATCATTGTTTAAAAGGAAGTTCTCAGAACATTTAATTGTTTTGCAGTCAGCTAATACACCTGAGGGCCTAAATGAATGTTTGAAACAGCTGATTCATCCTGTTCTGCCACTATGGATAACTACTAAAGTTTAGGTTGATTAGGGAAGTGTATCAAAGTAATTTAAATAACCCTCAGTGATGGACTACTATATTAAATGTAGACACCTGTGAGACATGCAGAACTATGGGGTATAAGAATTGTATTTCTGCTTAGCAGAATTCCCCCATGTTGGATTATAGGTTTCAGCACTGCAGAAGGCTTGCTCTGTGTGCCCTGAACATGTATAAGGTTTTGTTGGTAGATCTCATATCAG
>NW_010428480.1:37398-50962 GCF_000710305.1 Buceros rhinoceros silvestris
ATGTATTCCAGTGGCCTTGAAAACAGTGCCAGCAAAGTTTTTTTACCTGCTAGAGAGAGAAAATTTGATGCAAGTCAAAGAGTGGAAAGTGGTCCAGTAGTTCACGAGGCACAAGAAAAATTAAGATAGAGTGTCATGGTTTAACCCCAGCCAGCAACTAAGGACCACACAGCTTCTCACTCACTGCCCTGCTGCAGTGGGACTGGGGGAAGAAAATTGGAAGGGTAAAAGTAAGAAAACTCATGGGTTGAGATAAGAACAGTTTGTTAATGGAAATATTATAATAATAAAAATAATAAATTGTAATGAAAAGAAAATAACCGAGAGAAATAAAACCAAAGAAAGACAAGTGAGGCAAATTAAAACAATTGCTCACCACCAGCCAACTGATGGTCCACAAGCAATGGCCCTCCCTGCCAACCTTCCTCCTAGTTTTATTGCTGAGCATGACATCCTATGGTATGGGATATTCCGCTGGGTCAGTTGGGGTCAGCTGTCCCACCTGTGCCTCCTTACAAATTCTTGTGCACCCCCAGCCTAGTTGCTGGTGGGGTGGCGTGGGAAGCAGCAAAGGCTTTGACTCTGCGTAAGCGCTGCTCAGCACTAGTGAGAACATCCCTGTGTTATCAGCTCTGTTTCCAGCACAAATCCAAAACATAGCCCCATACTTGCTACTGTGAGAAAATTAACTCTAGCCTGGCCAAAACCTTGGAGTGCTGTGAGAAGCAGAAGAGGCCTCAGCTACCTATGTTTAAGCACTGCTGAGCAATAACAAAAACATCCCCGTGTTACCAACACTGCTTCCAGCAAGAATACAAAACACAGCCCCGTACCAGCTACCATGAAAAAAACTAACTCTATCCCAGCCCAAACCAGCGCATAGAGAAAAGAAACAAAGGTAGAGCCCATCTTGTGCCCCAGGACACACAGGATGTCCGCATTTGACTGTCCTCCATGCTGCAGTGGTGCATCACCAAGGCCAATGCTCACTTTTGTAGTGCCCTGATCTCCCAAACCCTGAGGTGAAAATCCTGCTGCATGTGGGCCAGTATGCAGGAGCTGTAAAAGCAGTAACTTACGCGCTGTTCCACCTTCCCTCTATCTCCACTGCTTTATCTTGGGTTGATTAAATACAGATCTTTCACCCAAGATCATCCCCAACTCCTGCCTCCTCTCCCTCTCTCCCCAGCCGACTGTTCATAATCATTGCATCTCCTTTGTCTGCTGCACACAGCTACGCACAGGTCTTAATCCTGGCTTGTCTCTATACTGAAATCCTCAGCCTTTTACTCACCCAATAATATTCATCAGGCTCTTCTGCATAAAATTGGTAGTTACGTTTGCTTTTGAAATACCACCCAGCCTCTCCGGGCAGGCCTGAGGCCTGTCCTGCTCGCTCTTCTCCGTTTCCATCTGGCACGCCTGGCTACGTGCTTAGGTGAGTGCCGTCGTTCAGACACTGTTTTGAGAAGAAGAACGTCAGAGCTTTGATCTGAAAGCTATTTGGCTTTGTTAGAGCAGAACTGTACCCACAGAAGACGGAAAATGGGAGGAAGGATTTATTAGCTTTTTTGTACCCTATGTTAACATATACGTGCAGTTCCTGGAATAATACTAGCTGCTTGTTAACTTCACTTGGACCCAGTGCAATATTTGCCTGCGAAGAGGCAGCTCATTAGTTCCCACACTTGCAGCATTTGTTCACTGAGGTTGGTAGAAAAGAGTTGTCTTGAAAACGTGGCATTTAAATATTATTTTCATTTTGTAATTGACCTATTTTCATCATTATTTTCCCCAGTCACATGCAGCTTCTTAAAAATCTTAGTCATTAACAGAAGTGAGCTTTGCTCCATGCAGTGTTGAGATTTTACCACTTTTTCCTGTACAACGATTTATGAAACCTGGTCTAACCTTTTTTATGCCCGAAGTCCACTAACTTTCATTCCCTCACCTCCCATCTTGGTGGCTTCCTCTGCACGTAATCCCACATTTCCAGTCTGCCACCTATTTAATTAGAAGTGCCACAATTTTACCATAGCTGAGATCTGGCTATTTTCTTCTTACATTTGCTTTTTTTTGGCTTCTTTTTACCTTCGCTTTTAGTCTCACAGTGTATCACCTCCTCTTTAAATCATTTTTCTTTCTCTTCAATAGATTTAATAATTCTTACCTAGCCTGCCTGCAAAAGCTTCATTTACTCTTCCGGCAAATATCACCCTACTCCAAGCTGGTCTACCCAGGTCAAAACGTTTCACTCTTGCCAGATTTCAAGACTCACTTCTGTCATTATATCTTTAGAAAATGAGTCAGACACTACTTGTGGTTACCTCTTAAATATTCATGAGATGTTCCTGCATTGTGCTTTCAGCTGCATCCCATGCTGTCCCATTGTCATGGGTGTCCCAGGCCATCATTAACCCAGAAACCAGACAACTGACCATAGCTGACAAACATTAGGCCTTACTTCTTTTGCATGATCACATTATCCACTCCTCTTCCTTTCTACCGTCCTGGAGCTTTAACTCCCTCATTGAATAAGGACTCACATCACTTGATACACTTAATATAAAACACACATATTATATATATGTGTATATATAAGGGCTCACATCACGATACAAAACATATATGTGTATATATATTAGGTATATTGTGTGTATATATAGGTATATTAAACACATAAATGATTCAATAAATGATGTAAACCTTCACCTAACATTAGCAGAAAAACAAAACAGTGTTTTGTTACATCCATGAGTGTATTCTCAATTATTACAGGATAATTAAACAGGGGATCTCTAAGGTACATTGCATTACAGTGCCTTGACAGAGGTGCTTAACTTTGTTGAAAGCTGTTGTCAAAACTGCTTTGAGGAAGACAACAGTTCTCCCAAATCTTATAAAATCAAAGTGCAGGCTGCACAAAGCAGAGATTTCTTTGATTGGACTCTGCAAAAATCTGCATTTAAGTGTATATTCTGTGTTATTGCAGATCTTCCCAACATTATCCTGCTCAGAGCTGTCACCTATTGATGAAGACAAAGGCATTAGCAGGGATGACAAAGTCAGTGACAGTCAGAAGAAAGGAACTTGTCTGAGTCTCCACCATCTCCACCTGCCTGGGCTACACCACAGCAACCACCAGAGTTTGCTGCATTTGAGCCCCTCAGGGCTGTTAAGTTAAAGACAGGCCAAACAGGCACAGAGGTGTCCTTGGCAATTGGGTGGGAGAGTTCAAAATGGTTAAAATTAACTTTGCCTCACCTCTCCTCAGGTGGCAAGCAGGAAAGCTCTGGTGGAGTGCTGGATTGCTTCTTTACATTCCATGCATGAAAATGCTGCTATGTCTTGGCAGACTCTTAAAACAAATCCAGCGTAATGGAGGGAGTTTGTAGGGAACCTCCTCTGCTTTGTAACCACTGTGTTATTTCTCTCCTATTCTTCTGTCTCATCCATCTCCGTTTTATGTTATTACTTAGACCATTCTCATCCTCCCCAACCTTCTTTGTAGCCTGTTTAGAAACATAAGGTGTTTTCTTAGGAACCCTAGTCTAAAAGCCTTTTAACTGTTAAAGATTAACCATTAAAGCATCTGTGGAAAAGCACACATTTCCCTGACACTTGACTCCTGCCTGCTGCATTCTGGAATTCAGCTATTAGTAGTGTTTCAATAACTCGTTCATGCTTAACAGGGTGAGAGGAAGACAAGCTCAGATCCAGTGTGGAAAATACACAAATGCAGGCTAATACATATGCCTGGCTGGGGAGCCACAAACACCTCGAACTGTGAGCAAGCAAGTGTAAGAACCTGTCTTTTCAGTGGCACAATTTGTTGGAGATTTTTATTCTGATGAAGCTTTCTAGTGAGTTTTCTGAGAGTGGCTTGGACATTTTCAGAGTGGAAGAGAGGATGGTTGCACATGTGCCTGTGCACAAAGGAGAAAGGATGAATGGAGCAAATCAGGCCCAAGTGGGGGACATCAAACAAATACGTGCTTTTTAGATAAGATGATGTCCACAAGCTGGATGTCCACTGCTATTACGATTTCAAAGCATACAATATGCTTCAGATAAGAAAACTCAATGCTATGGCACTGGTAGAAGTTTTCCACAAGATATCTACACTAATGTTGAACTTGGGGGCCAAACATGGTCTAAATGCTCAAAATGTTACAACTTTACCTAGATTTCCCTGAAAGATTAACAGATATTTGGACCTTTCCCTTATGTAAGGTGATCAAAAGCAGTTTCCAATATCATGAGAGGTTTCCTACGCAACATTTGCTTAGTCCCTTTTTAGTGGTATTGAAATACTTGTTTCTACCTCACCACAAAATCACAGTAGAATCCACCTGACCATTTGTCATAGAATCGTAGAATGTCTTGGATTGGAAGGGACCTTTGAAGGTCATCTAGTCCAATGCACCTTCAGTAAGCGGGGACATCTTCTACTAGATCAGGTTGCTCAAAGCCCCATTCAACCTGACCTTAATTGTTTCCAGGGATGGGGCTTCTACCAGCTCTCTGGTCAACCTGTGCCAGTGTTTCATGACCCTGACTGTAAAAAAAATCTTTATATCTGGATTGAATCTCCTGTTTTAGATTAAAACCGTTTACCCCTTGTCCTGTTGTTACAAGCCCTGCTAATAAGTCTGTCCCCATCTTTCCTGTAGGTCCCCTTTAAGTACTGAAAGGCCTCAATAAGGTCCTCCCAGAGCTGCCTCCTCTGTAGCCTGAACAACCCTCTCAGGCTGTCCTCATAGGAGAGGTGCTCCAGCCCCTTGATCACCTTCCTGGTCCTCCTCGGGGCCTGTCTAAGCAGGTCCATGTCCTTCTTATTCTGGGGGCCACGGAGCTGAACACGGTACTCCAGGTGGGTTCTCACCAGAGCAAAGCAGAGCGGCAGAATCATTTTCCTTGACCACCCTTCTCCTGATGCAGCCCAGGATATGGTCAGCTCTCTAGACTGCAAGGTCATCACTTAGACTGAATTAGCTAAATTATTTTTAAAGAAAAAGTATAAGGCAGACTAGACTGCAAAATTTGTTTCCAGGAATTTCAGTGAAATTTCAAAAGGCTTTTCAATTTCTTCCTTGAAAATAGAAGTAATTAGCTTTAATATAAATTCATCTGTGATTTGGAAGCATCTATATGCTCTAGCATAATCAAAGACTGAACATTCTAAGACAAAAACTAACCCAACTGACAATGAAAAAGAGAGTGGGAGAAAGGGTTTTTCTTGTTGTTATTGTTATAACATTAACTGGTACTATGTGGGATGATTTGCAGAAGGCTTAGGGGGCAAATGTTGACAAAGAGCACTATTCCTCTATTGCTTCATACATGAAAATACTGGTACCAGAAGAAACAAAGATGCTTGGGGGTAACTTCTTTTTCCTCATCTTCAGTATATGAGGAAGAGACAAGCTGCCTAAGAAATGCCTTAAGCAATAGGAAGTAATTTAGTCCTTTCTTTGTATTACAATGGCATTATATCTTCCAAGAGACATTTCAGCTACATTCATATGTATGAGCTTGTGTAGCCTTTAAGATTTTTTTTTTATGTGTGTAGAACTCATTATAAATAATAATGGCCAAGATCAAGCTAAGAGCAGCATAGAAGACAAAAGCTTGTAATGTCTCTGAAAACCTCTAAATTTAAAATTTTCGTTCTGTCCTCCTACTGCATCTCTCAGTAGGAAAAATGAACACAATAAACATAGCAGTTTACCTCAAACACAATAAGTCTCTGGATAAGACAATAGTTGTCAGGAAGGAAAAAGAGTGGGGGGAAATCTTTAGAGTATTCTTTAGGAATACCTGAGAAGCCATGATGGAATCACAGAAAAAGACAGCAGCCTCAGTTAATAGTTTTCTACTATCCAGTGGTTAAGCTTTCAAGAGAAACTACTGGCTGCTAATTCTTCCTATGCTCTGTCTAAAAATCATTGGTTTATGTGTTTGTGGGTGTCACATGCACAGAGAAAACAATATCTCAGGTGAAAACTGGCCTATGAATGTAGGCCTTGCAAACATCACCAAAGGATTAGCCTCAAATATTTCTCGACCTTGGTCCTCAGGGACTGGTGTTGGGACCGGCACTATCTAACATCTCTGTCAGTAAATGGACAGTGGCATCGAATGCACCCTCAACAAGTTTGCTCTCAGCCCCAAGCTGTGTGGTGTGATCGACATGCTGAAGGGAAGTGATGCCATTCAGAGGGACCTGGACAGCCTGGAGGGGTGGGCCCATGCGAATGTTATGATGTTCAACAAGGCCAAGGCCAGGGTCCTTCACCTGGTCAAGGCAATGCCAAGCACAAATACAGGCTGGGGGATGAAGAGATTGGGAGCAGCCCCGTTGGAGTAGGACTTGGGGTTTTTGGTGGGTCTAAAACTGCATATGATCCATCAGTGTGCTCTCACAGCCCAGAAAGTCAATCACATCCTGGCCTGCATCAACTGAAGTGTGGCCAGCAGGGCAAGGGAGGTGAGTCTGCCATTCTACTCCGACTCTCATGAGACCTACTTGGAGTACTGTGTTCAGCTCTGGGGCCCCAGCGTAAGAAAGACATGGACCTGCTTGCATGGGTCCATAGGAGGACTGTGAAGACAATGAAGGGGCTGGAGAACCTCCAGTGTGAGGACAGGCTGAGAGAGTCGGGGTTGTTCAAGCTAAAGAAAGTTTTAAACTGAACGAGGGCAGATTTAGATTAGACATAGGAAAATAAAATCTTTGTTATGGGGGTGGTGAGACACGGGAACATGTTGCCCAGAGAAGCTGTGGATGTCCCATCCCTGGAAGCGTTCAAGGTCAGGTTGAACGGGGCTTTGAGCCACCAGGTCTAGTGGAAGATGTCCCTATCCATGGCAGGAGGTTTGGAATGAAATGATCTTTAAAATCCGTTTCAACCCAAACCATTCTGGCTATCTACGATTCTATGAACATAGACTGTATATTATTCCATAGTAACATGGTGTAGACTAATGCAGAATTAGCAATTCATTGAACAGTTAACAACCAAGGAAGTATAAGCTTTTTTTTTTTTAAGATTGAGCCTGCTGTAAAGAGTCATATTAATCTCAGCCAATGTCTGTTTGAGCTGTTCTTATTTCTTTGCCTGTGGCTGCTCTAGAGTGAATGTAATGGCATGTCAAAATGGGTGGAGATATGAAAACAAATACACTTAAAAGGATTTTTTTTCTCAGCTCTCACCTACACCTCAGAGTCAAATAATGCTCTGCCATCTGATATGAAGATACATTCCCACTTCCTCCTTTTATTATTGACCTATTTAAATTCTCAGCCCCAGCAGGAAAGAAGTAGCAGGAGAAGAATGACAGCACCTACTATGAAGAGTAATGTAAGACATAATGAGGTTCCATGCAGTTGCCTAACATTTCCCCAGATGCAGCTGTTGAAGATGACAGGAGTCTGTATGGGAGTGTCCTCGGTGGGAATATAGGCCCAGGGTATACCCTGTAGCAACAACATACCCTGTTGCATTTGAAGTCTCTCACTGACAAGTCTAATTTCTCAGCTAGAATTTGAAAATCGTGATCCTTTGTGGAAGACAACGTCTGGTTCACTGAGTTCAGACTGCAACTTTCACTGTTTTTTGAGGGGGGGGGATGTGTTGGTGGAATTTTACCCACCTTCCTTCCACATTGGTCTTAGACTCCTTCACAGAACATTTTAGGTCTTACGGCAAGTATTGTCTTTAAGCCTTGATTTGAGCCCCACTGTTTGATAGGTCTGCTGTCCTCCTGTAACTACATAAGATACCTTGTTCTGAACTGTTGCAAGTGACAATTACGTTAAGTGGTAATAAAGGAACTTCAAGCTTCGTAAAAAACCAGACTACTTAGCCCAGCTCTATAAGCATGTTACATCTGTATCAGTAGTTGGGCTGTCTGTTAGTAGTGTCAGGCCAGTAAAATCCTGAAAAGGAGTGATGCCTAGCCCAATAACAGCCCGAGCAACTGTTCAGTAACTTCATGGGGTCAGCCTCTCTCCTCCACTCCTACTGTGGTGCCAGTTAAGCACAGCTCAGCTTTGTTGTGCTCAGCAGTCCAAAGAGTGTGTACTCAGCCCTCAAGGAAGCTTTAGTTACTTGCTGTGGATTTGCTATTGCTGTGGTTATGCTACTACAGACACTTAAGCTGAGAAAAATAAAAGGAGTTCAGGTACACTTATGTGAACCGTTGTGACAGTTACGTAAGTGTGTGTCCTTCTGTAAAAGAATTTTAATCACAATGGGAAGGCATGTGTTGGCTGATGCGTGGTGGTGGCTCTTTGAAAATGTCAGATTTGATTGTAAAGGTTAAAGAAAAGAGGGATACAACAAGTAACGCTTTGAATAAAAGTTTCTACTGTACTCTAACACTGTCTACCTTCTTCCTCATGGAGGAAAAAACAGTGATGTGTATACATCTAGCTAGTTTGGACTGTGTAGAAAAAATTGGAATATTTTGTTTCGAGGGGGCTGGGTATAGTCTTATGTAAGTGAATGAGAACTGTTGAGCACAGCTTAGCTATTTGTGCATGTGATATTATTTTCACTGTATTTTGTTGAAGTCTTAAGACTCATATTGTGGGCTGTCTGCTATACCATGGTGAGAGTGTAAAAGGTACCGGAAAGAGAAGATGCAAGAAAGGAGTACATTCTTGATTCCTGCTTCCATGGCATGAATCTGTTAGCTGAGAGGAAGGGGAAGACCATTGGCAGAAATGAGCAGGAAAGGGCTTGGTGGTAAAGTTGCCTAGGTAACAACACTGCAAGGTGGAATCTGCATCATGTACCTGGGCAGAGTGCTCAGAGGACTAGCCTAGTCTGACATAGCTGTGATCTTCCTAGGCTTTCGGACTGGGTGGATAACTGAACGGAGAGGCTCAATGCATCAGCTGCTGCACTTCTTACTGGGGAATTGTGATATGCTGCAGCTCAGGGTTTAGGTTTTTAAAGAAATACCAAAACTAGTTACTTATTCAGTTCTTAGTTCTTAATTCTTTCTTATGCTTATGCAGGATAAAGGTGTATCTCTTAATATTATTTTCAGCCTTACTTCCGGATCAAAATATACAATCACTCCAACTCTTGGGAAATTTTTGCTGATAATTATTAGAGTTTATGAAAATTGTATGAAGCAATGAACTTGCTCCAAATTCCCACTGATATTACTAAGACGGTGATCCACCATGCAGGGAATGCTGTCGATTAGCAGAAAACTAAGGCTTGTTCAGCTGCTTTACTATGTGAGCATTATTCTTCTTTGGGGTGCAGCATATAGCCAGCATTTGGGTTTTGACGGGTTTGGTTTTCTTTAGGAAGAAATTCTTGAGACAACTGGGTATGTTCTCTGGTAGAATCCTGTTTCCTTACAAATTATGTTTCCCCAAAATAATAGGGGAAAAAGATTAAGCTGACAGCCTCCTTCTTCAGTAGTCTAGGTCTCATTTCCATTAAGTTTAGTGTCTCTGTGAGAAATTTTTTCTTAGCTTACTCCAGAAGTTTTGTTTGGACACATTTCCCTTATTTGCTATCTCTCCTGCACAGTTTCAGCTCATTATTTGTAAGGAAGACTTACCCATTCCGGGAAAAATAATCTGTAATATGCTACAGATTAGTCCTTGTAAAATCTTACCGTGCAGTGAGTTGATTTAACTGCTTTGATCAGTATCTACCTCACCCCAAAGAGAAGCATAAGCGGCCTTTCTGCTGAGGGTGGCAGGCAGTGCTTTCTCACTCTTCAGACCAGAACAGATCTGTGGCTTTCCAGCATTTCTTCATAACTGCCACCACTACTTTGCAGCACATCTGCACCATCTGAACATGGTTGTGAGACTGCGAGTGAGATAGGCTTTTGTGACTCTAATAGGTTGTGGATGTAACTAGAGACCTGCACAATGCATCTTTTCATAAGGGGAAGTCATTGGGTGTCCATGTTTCTGTATATAGAAGCATGATAATGAAAGATGTCCTCAATGATTTTTGCAAATAATTCTAGAAAAACAAATACATAAGTGAATAATTTTTTTTTCTTTGGGTGCATTTTTTGTTTTGTTTTTTTAGGTGTTCTGTCGTTTGTTCTTTTTTTCTTAATTTCAAAAGCCTAATTTAAAGTAGCTGATCTGTTGTAGTACTGTAGGTATGTGAGACCACAGGAAAAGCATAATTAGATATGAAATGTAATAGAGATGTCTGTTTGATTGATTGGTAATTAGCTTATGGGATACCATTGTCTCACAGGTCTTACATTGCCAGTGGCAAGAGTCAGTTTCAAAAACAACCTGTTTATGTGTGCAACCTAGCTATAAAAATACAGTATGAACTACGAAGACTCCTCTACTGTGACACAAGATTCAAAATTTGTTGAAATCCCCAGCCTATTCTTAGCATCTTACCTAAAAATTAGTCTGAATTAGCAAGTTCTTCCACTCCATCAGTTGGTTTCCTCTGAATTGATTAGAGCCCTTTCCTTACTGGGAAGGTGACAGTACTTTAACCCATTGGAAACATATCTTGCCTACAGCTACTTTTTTGAGCGTCTTGAAAAGCATGTCTGCTGCAATGCTATTTTTCCACAGTTTGCCTTTCTTTGATCATGAGTGGTTGTCTTCAGTTTCAAAGTAACTTACTAAGCTGTCACCTGTGTGCCAAGCACAGGTGGCATTACTGTCGTGGGGAGAATGCTGTAAAGTATTCACAGAAATGGTACGGAATACCCCTTTCCCTTTTGCTTATCCGTTTATTTGCTTTAATTTTCCTGGTCTTCTTCCCAATCCCATCTAAAGAAATTTTTATAGAAATAAAAAATAAATAAAATCCATTGAAGACTTAGGTTTCCACAATGCATTCTTGAGAGTGTGACCAAGAATCATTTTGGAAAGTGATTTCTTGGTATGAGTTTACTGTAGTTTTACATCCCGTGTGTGTGTACTGGCATATCTGTCAAGGCAGAATGGACTGTGAATTTGTTGTCATTTGTGGTCATTTCTTTTTGTTCATATCTCAGACTGGCAGAAAAGAGAGAAAGAAAAGAAGAGCTGCTTTGCTGTTAGCAAAGCTCTGCAATCTAGTAGCTATTCATCAGAGTTCCTGTGGATATTGGCTTGAGAAATATGAGACAGGAGAAAAAACAGATGATTGGATTTGAAGAGGTGGAGGTGGGCCTTCAATGGCTACTTTAAAACTTGTGTAGATGTCCATTTCTCACTGTGATACTATACTCAGTTGCCTGCTAAGTTATCTCCTGAGCGTTGTCTTTCTGATTATGAAACAACTGAAACAACTCGATGGCTCTGGTTTGAAGGTCTCTTCCACCACTTAACACAAGTGTACCATTTTTGTCATGCATTCTCACAGCAAAATGTCTGAAACTGGCAAAATTAGTTGGAACTTTTGCGTGGACATTGGACATAGCAAAGAGAGTGCTCTTTGACAGGCATCGCTGTACTTCCTGTTCAGGGAACACAGCAGCCCACAAACTCCCAGAGCATGGTCTTCTCACTAGTGAGGGAACAGGAATATGACGTGAGAAATTCAGCTGTTTGCATGTCTCCTGTTCATCACATACTCCTTGGATAAAGAAGCTGTCCCTGCTGTGTTCAAACAAGATGCAGATCAGCAGAACCCACACCTGAGAAAGGTCTTACTCTTAACCTTGAAGATGTGTTGCAGGACGTGGCATGCTGTGGTGACATGCACAGCTAAGTCTTCACTAGCACCACTTTCCCTAGGCTGTACTTGTTTATCTTCAGCTTGCCTAATTAACTCACTTGCTTGTAACAGCACACGCCAAACTTTAAATCAGGTGAACATTCTTGTTGATTACTGTGATTTAGAAGCGGTGCAGTTCGTATGAACAGCTTTATTGTTACTAATCTTCCTAGAGTCTGCACCCTTCTGGTGTATTGCACCATGACGTTCCCTCACCTGCCAGTCTGGCCAGCTAAAACCTATCGAGCACAACACAGGTATTCTGCAGAGTTAGCATTCATTTATCTGTTGACATTTTTTATTTGTTCGTTTGTTTGTTTGTTTAGGAAACATGATAGAATGCTTTTGCAGTTGTGGAGCATTGCTGTCTAAAAGGAACTTATTTTTCCAGATACATTGATGAACTCAGCTTCTGGATAAGTCTATGATATTGTGGCCCAGGTACAACAAACAGACACCACAAGCCTCCAGCATCCTGAAAAGATCACTACTTCCTTTAGCTTCATCTATGTGAGCTCCTACAGAATAAAACATTTGCTCCCATCACTGTACGTAACATGTAGAGTGAAAACTTGACTTCTGAAAGATTTAGCTGTAAATTTTGTGTAACAAAATGATTGGCAGATAGCATCTGAATTGGAGTTCTCAGCTGTGTAATGCTGGCTCCAGAACAGCCACTGTCTGAGTTATCATGGACTGCGCTTGAAGCATTCTTTCAGTGGTCACCTACTCTACACAACAAGCAATTAAATCTTCACATTTATATATTTTTGGATTGGAGATTATATTCACAATGTTAGTTAGTCTTTTTTTCAGAGATGGGACGGATTAAAATGAAACATCTTGTGATGCGAGGTTATGAGTTTTGGAAATAGATTGGCCAAGTGTGTTGGCTTTGGTTTTCTCATTACGTTCAATCAGGCTTCTTTGGCTGACCGCAATGCACTTTTTGCAAGTGATTCACTTCTTCCCCAGGCAACCAGCCTGCATTTAAGCAATACACTCTGAACGGGCGTATCACTACCAGTTTCCATTTGAGAATCTCGGTGAGTATATAATAAATTGTATTATATGGCATGTGCGTATGCATTGTATTTATATATATTCACATTTATATATGTGTATGTGTATATAATCTGTATGTACTATACACATTATATGTAAACTTTAACATATATATATAATAGGATGTATATCACATATGTATTTCATAAATACGTGATACCACGACACAACCTCTGTTAAACATCCCCTTTAACGACATTTTTCACACACGATTATTGCTTCTACGTTTGCAATAGCTATTTTTCACCTTATTTTTGTAGCACCTTCCTTCCTTACTGCCTAGCACCAATCTCAGCTGCATAATTTTTTGTGGTGAGAACCTCATGATGTCAAGATAGGTAGGTTTATATGGAAAATTCACTAGCTGAATAGCTTTGTCACAGTTGCAAGAATTTATCAAATTCTCTATCGTTCAAATGGCAAAACTAGAGCTCAACTTAGAACTGTTGAAATAGAACTGACTTGACAATACTGCAGAGGCTGGCGGTGGGTTTGTGGTGTCAAGAAAGCATGCAAAACGAACAGCTACTCACTTCTGTTCACCTACCTGCAGTGTATGTCTGCAGAGAGAGGGGGGAAACCTCCTTGCTCAACTCAGCTTATCCATAGACAGATGAGCAGGACTGTGTCATCGTCTCGCCTTGTGCCACACCAAAAGTGATGATACATGTCTGAGGAGGAATTTCTCTGCTGTTTGGCTGCTACTCCTGCAAAGTCACTGATATCACTACACAGGACCCACGCATGGCTCCCCAGAACAGACCAAGGCAGAGAAATGC
>NW_010428480.1:51060-53454 GCF_000710305.1 Buceros rhinoceros silvestris
CCTCAGCCACACAAAGGACACTGTTCTTGCTCAAAGGATTAGGTGGAAAAAGCAATTTTCTTTTCTCCTGCAATAAGCAGTAAGCAAAGTCTGAAACTAGCTCCATGTAGAAAATTAGAAGGGCCATGAAGGGCCCTTTTGTCTCCAGTCCAGCTGCCAAACCCAGCAACACACTGTGCCGTTACAGCTGTGGGATACACAGGCCACGTGCAACAGAGCCTGCCTGGGACAGGTTGTTGTGACTTCAGAAGAACACTAGTGCAAGTGCACAGGCAAAACAGATGTTCTTTGGGAAAGCAAAGCTTGCAAACAAGATTTGGGGAACATTTGTGTCTCTTCAAGACTGGAATGCAGATATCTGTTGGTGATCTTTGGATGACTACCTTGCTTGGTTACAACTGATACTTCAGCAAAAGCTCTGCACACTGTTGGTGCACTTGGGAGTGGCTCCTGCGATTCTCATGCTCCAGGCTTCAAATACAGTCCTAGAGAGTACGCATTTCTAAAAGGCTCTTAAAACACAATCACATCATCAAGATGACAGGCTAAATATTCTTTAGTCAGTAGAAAAGTAGCATCTGAGCTATCTGAATGCTGGTAAGGCAACAAAATAAGGAAAAGCATTGGTTAGCAGTATTCACGGCAAGTACAGGTCTTTCAGCATAGACCAGGAGTCTAGTCTTCAGTGTCTTGTAAAATCCAAAGAGCTCTCTCCAGTGTCTACATTAATTTCCCTCTTGCCCCATTCTCGGGTGGTGAAGGTAAGGGACTTAAAAGATTACTTAAATTTACAGCAAATCTCATGTGCAGCTTTTCCATGCTAAGCACTGCGAAAACGTGCTTGGTGCTAGGTCCCTCTTTCACAATTTAAATGCCTCTGACTTCTGTGTGTTCCTGCGTTCTTTGTGTGTGCAGGGTACAGCTGTCTCCTTCATGCTGCCTTTCCCCTGCTGCATGTTAATAATTTACCTGCCAGGAGCAGGTCAACCATTATTTCTGTCCTCTCCCAACCCTCACAGACTTGCTTGGTGATTCAAATTACCTTTGCTCCTGACGTGCATGGAAGGCGAGGCCACTTCACGGGGCTCCAAGGAAAGAAAAGCTCCTGTTGCTAACACTGTTGACAACAAATGTGTTAAAGCTGTTAGCTTGTATCCGGTAATTGTTATTTTTTTCCATTAGTGACACAGCCTTGCATTTTGAAGTCTACAGGTGACCTACTTATTTTTCATTGCTGTGCTGCCCAGTGCCCCATTTGGCTCAGCCAAGGCAGCCCTATCAGGCATGGCAAAACAGTTTTTACAACATGTGAGGAATATTAGTTGCACATTGATCCACACAGCCGCATCCCTCTGGACAAGTCAAGACTTACTGGTCTTAAGGGTCCCAAGGGCTCTGCCTGAGTAGGAGTGTGCTAGTTCTTAAGGTGTGTTTGTAGTTTTTCATGGCTGATGTCTTAGAAAAAAATGGTTGTGAACCAAGAAATCAAGAAAAGGTTCCAACATCTGAAAATTAAGGGGGTGTGGAAATAGGGTGTTCTAATTTTATTTTGTGGTTTCCCCCTCCTTGGTGCGACATACAGTATTGCTCAATGGATTATCATATTTCTACATATCCCTTTTGGCCAAATCCAGAGATCTTATTAAGATGCCCTTTCAAAAGCCCCAGGATTTCTTCACCTGTCGTAATTCTAATGTATCCTACATGTATGAATGTATTAATTTCACACCATCAGCTCACAGTCCCTTCATCTTGTGCTTTTCTGTACATCATAAAAGCAGTTTGCTTCTTCGATTTGCCTTCATACCCTCTCCCTGCTCCTTGTTTTTGCCTTTTCTTTTGACTCAAACTATCATCTCCATGCTAACCATGTCAAAAAGCTGTCGTTTCTAGCTTTCTGTCGACCAAAGTGACACAAAATCTAAAAGGAAGCGCCTATTTGCACACTACGAATTCTCTACCCCCTTTCTTTGTGCCCCGTGCTTCTCTAGATGGACGTCATTGGGGAGTGTTATCTTCATCCCAAATAGCTTCTAAGAGGGGAGTACTGCCCCTTTTTGTGGCGCGAGTGTGCCCTAAACCGTTGAGCTAAAGCCGGCCAGTTGTGCTGTGTGTTTTTAAAACAAGGAGTTACTACGTCTTTCCTAGTGTTGCCTTGAGCGACTCTTGATTGCCACCGATCCCGGAGCAGTGTCGAAAGTCCTGCTGCAATTTGCGCTGCTCCGTGCGGGCAGAAAGCGCTAGTGAGAGAGGGTCGCACGGAAGGATCTGGAGAAATCCCTGGACGCCGCAGCAGGTTGTTTTTCCCCGGTTCTCAGCCCCGGCACCACTTGGGGCCCGGCCGCAGGGAAGGGGCAGCCCGCGGGGCGTCGGGGGCGTCGGCACGGCGTCCCG
>NW_010428481.1:0-8950 GCF_000710305.1 Buceros rhinoceros silvestris
CTGGTCTTGTCACTAGACATCATGGAAAACAACCTGTCTCTGTTTTCCTTGCATCCTTCCTTCAAGTATTTGTAGTCATTGATGAGATCCTCCCTAAACCTTCTCTTCTCCAGGCTAAACAGTTCCAACTGTCTCAGCCTGTCATCATAGCAGAGGGGCTCCAGTCCTTCATTATCTCTGTAGCCCTTTGTTGGACTCTCTCTTTGTCTGTTCTATACTGAGGAGGACAGAACTGGACACAGTACTCCAGATGTGGCCTCACCAGTTGAGATAAAGTGAGCTTCTTTGCAACAGCTGTGGTCAGTCACATCTTGCATTATTCCCTGAGCTTCATGAGCTCATGGCTCTTGCCTCCAGGAGAAAGACAACCATTTGGACACCCAGGTTAGTGAGGAAGGAGGTGGGGAGGCATACCAGAGCAGCCATTCCCCTTTGGCCCATGGTGAGATGGAAGGCAGAATCCTGTCTATGGCCCACAGATGACTGCACACTGAAGCGGATGATTGCCTCTGAAGAAGGTTGTGACTCTGAGAGAGGCCTGCACTGAAGCAGTATGTTGCTGGGAGGATCACAGCCCATGGAAGCGATCCATGCTGGTTGGAGAAGTTTGTGGACAATTGTTTATGTCGGAGGGAGGATGCTACATTGCAGCAGGGGAGGACTGTGAGGCATTTTCCTCCTGAGGAGGAAAAAGCAGCAGAAAAGACACGGTATGGAGTGGGACTGACTGCAACCCGCATTCCTTGTACCGCTGCAGTGCTGGGGGAAAGGAGGTAGCAGAGCTGGGCCTGAGAAGAAGAGAGGGGTGGGGAGAAAATGTATCTATTGCTGTGTCCTACTTTGATTCAGTTGGTGAACTGGTGATGGGTTTGTTTACATTAAACTGATTTTGTTTCCCCAAGACTTTTGCCCATGACTGTAACTGGTGAGTGAGTCCCCCTGTACTTTGTCTCAACCCTCTAGTCTTTCATTGTATTTTCTCCTCCCCATCCCACCAGAGCAGGGTAGGAGGGAGCAGGTGCCTGCACAGTGCTTTGTTTCCAGCTGGGTGGGCCAGCCTAACCATGCCTAACTCACAGCCCACCAGGACTTCGGTTTTTTTCAGAGACTGATCAAGTCAGCCCTCAGTCTGTACTACTTCTGTCTTACTTGCAGGAGCTGGAATTTTTCTTTGCTTACTGAAGAAAAATGGAGGAAAACAAAAAATCTGAAGCAACAAGAAGCTATAATGAAAAATAAGGAAAAGTTCAAAACAAGTAAAAGAGCAAATGAAGAGATAAGCTACTGTATATATGAGCTAATGAGAACAGAGA
This sequence comes from Buceros rhinoceros silvestris, assembly GCF_000710305.1. Classification (NCBI taxonomy): domain Eukaryota; kingdom Metazoa; phylum Chordata; class Aves; order Bucerotiformes; family Bucerotidae; genus Buceros; species Buceros rhinoceros. The sequence goes on from NW_010428481.1 coordinate 1,314, forward strand.
ATAAAAATAAAGAAGAGCTGGGACAATTTCAGGAAAGGAAAAGAAATATTTTATTCTGTCTAGGCCCTAAACTGTCTAGACTGTATTTCCTGTTCCTGAAAGAATAAGGAAGAGAATGAGAAAAGAATAAAAAAAAAACCCTGGAAAAGAGAAGTCTTATAGTTCTTCCACTTGAAAGAAAGTGGGATAAGATGGGAGAAGTAACAAACCGTGGAGAAGTCATGTAAAAAAGGAAATGGCTGAAGTGAAAGAATGGGTAAATATAACTAGGAGGAAAAAGAAAGGAAAAATTTAGGAAAAGGTGGATTTGACATTCTGATTACTGATATAAAGCGGATTTGACCTTTAAATTACTGAATTTACTTTTTCATTATCTCTACATTGTACTTAGCTCTAAGGGAAATTTTACCTATTTAAACACTTGGGTCAAACCACCCAGCTGAACTATTTACAAATCCAAAGAAAAACAACCCTTGTTAAAAATATTTTTTTCTGAATTTGTACACTGAAACAAGGAGTTGACACGGTGCTGTAGTTAGTCATGGATGTTTTTGAGGAAGTACTTTTCGAGATTTCTCAGAACGGCAGTATAGATTTCAGTCAATACAGTCATTACTAAATTAGATTACACACATGCTGAATCTTTTGAATCACATTTAGTTAATCCCAATGTTATGAACAATACCAAGGCAGATGAGATTTATATTTTAGATGCACTGATGATATATATGATTTTTGATTTGCTTGTTTTTGCAAATGCAAAGAGAACAAGAATGCAGCCAGGTAACTTTATGCTTCTTCTCCCCTTATTTCTAAATGACACAGAGCAAATGAAAAACCAAGAAAATCCTTGGATGCTTGGAGGAAAATAACTGTTAAGAGTACATTTTGGTTTAACAGTCTGGCAATTGCAGCAAGCAGGTTTATGAACCTGCCAGCCTTTAAGTTACAACCCACTTTCAATTTAAGTTACCTTGAAACATTTCTCAGACAATACAATACTAGTTCTGTGCTTCGGAGGGTGGGTTATAATAAAGAATATACCCCTGTAACATTATGCAATATTGTGTTTCATGCTGTCTAGTAGGGTCTATAAAAGTTACTTATTTGAAAGAACATTGCAACCGTATTTAAATAACAGTATAGTTTCAAAGATTGAACAGTTCTGAAAACTTGCTGGAAAAACCAAAGGTTGTCCAAGGTTACAACTAAATTAGTTTAGATTCAGTGCCTGAACTGAAGCTTTGAAAGTTCACACTGCAAATAGATCTCTAGGTGGAAGAATTACTCAATTTAATTTGTCCATCTTGATTTCTTTAATTTTGAACCCAAGTCTTTCATTTTGCACTCAGGAAAAATATAAAAATGTAGAAAAAAATAAACTGAGCAAATAAACAGACATGTTCTTGGTAGCCCCTGTTTTCTTTCTTTTCTTTTTATCATTGTGGTGGGTTGACCCTGACTGCCAGATGCCCACCCAGCTGTGCTCTCATTCCCCATCTTCAAGTGAATAGTAGGAGAAAATAACACGAAAAAGCTTGTGGATTTAGAGAAAGAGAGAAAGATTGCCTACCACATGGACAAAACAGACTTAACTTAGGAAAAATTAATTTCATTTACTACCAATTAAAATTGTAGGTTAGTGAGAAAGAAAGTCAGAAGTTGAACAACACATTCCCCCACCCCTTTTGAAGGCTCAGCCTCACTCCTTCATTCCCAACCTCTCTACCTCCTCCCCCATGGGCAGTACAGGCAGGATGGGGAATGGGGCATTGGGGGCACCCATAACAGTCCCTCTATGCTGTTCCTTCCTCCTCACATGATTCCCTTGCTTCAGCATGGTCCTTCTCACAGGCTGCAGTTCTTCAGGAAATATCCAACTGCTCCAGCACGGGGGTCATAGAATCACAGAATGGTAGGGGTTGGAAAGGACCTCTAGAGGACTGCTAAAGCAGGTTCACCTAGAACAGATTCCACAGGATGGCATCCAAGCGGGTTTTTACTATCTCCCAAGAAGGAGACTCCAGAACTTCTCTGAGGGGCTTGTTCCAGTGCTCTGTTATCCTCAAATAAAGTAAGTTTTCACTCATGTTCAGATGGAACACCCTGTGTTACAGTTTGTGTGCTGTTGCCCTTTGTTCTGTCACTGAGCACCACTGAAAAGAGGGTGGCCCCATCCCATTGACACTCACCCTTAAGATATTTATAGTCATTGGTAAGATCCCCTCTCAGTCTTCTCTACTCCAGGATAAACAGACCCAGGTCTCTCAGCCTTTCCTCTCTAATCCTCTTTGTAGCCCACCGCTGGGCTCTCTCCAGGAGTTCCTTGTCTCTCTTGAATGGGGGAGCCCGAACTGGACACAGTGCTCCAGATGTGGCCTCACTAGGGCAGAGTAGAGGGGGTGGAGAACCTCCCTTGACCTGCTGGCCACACTCTTCTTCATGCACCCCATTCCCAGATCATTCTCTGCAAAGCTGCTTTCCAGCAGGTCAACCCTTAACCTGCTCTGGTGTATTGGATTGTTCCTCCCCAGGTGCAGGATCTTACACTTGCCCCTGTTGAACCTGATTAGGTTCCTCTACATCCATCTCTCCAGCCTGTCCAGGTCTCACTGAATAGCAGCGTAGTTCTCTGGTGTGTCACCCACTCCTCCCAGTTTTGTATCCTCAGCAAACTTGCTGAGGGTACACTCTATCCCATCTTCCAGGTCAGTGATGACTATGTTGGACAAGACTGCATCCAATACTGACTCCTGTAGAACACCACTAGCTGCAGGCCTCCACATTGATTCTGTGCCTCTGATCACAATCCTCTGAGCTGTCATTCAGCCAGTACTCAATCCACCTCACTGTCCATCCATCTAATCCACACTTTCTAAATTTTGCTATGAGGATGTTATGTGAGACAGCGTCAAAAGACTTGCTGAAGCTGAGATGGACAACGACTACTACTCTCCCCATATCTATTCAGCTAGTCACGCCATCATAGAAGGCTACCAGATTGGTCAAGCGTGGGTGATCCTCTGCAAGCTGCAATGTGGATATCTGCTCCAGAGTGTTCTTCCATGGTCTACAAGAAGTAGGGGGAAATAACTGCTCCAGTTCAGTCCTCTCTAGGGACTGCAGAGGAACATCTGTTCTCACACTGGAGCACTTCCTCCCCCTCCTTCTCTGACCTTGGTGTCCACAGGGCTCTTTGTCACACGCTTGCCCCACACACTCACTGCTATGCAGTGTTTTGCCCTTTCTCAAATGTGTTTTCCCTGAACATGCCACCCTCCTGGCTGAGGGGTTCAGCTGTGCCATGTGGTGTGTCTCGGAGCCGGATGGAATCAGCAGCATCTGGTACAGGGCAGCCCCAGCCTCACCACACAGAGGCCATCCCTTTAGCCTCCCCCTACCAACACCTGGGCACAGGCACTCCACACAATCAAAGTATTAAAATGAAAAAAATCCCCATTAATAGCTAAGACTAGACAAACAGATATTACAAAATATTGCTACTATGATGGAAAAAAAAATTGACTACAGACAAACTGGATCCCATTGACCTCCACAGATTAATTTCTTCTATGAGTTTGAATTCTGTTAAAATAGACCTAATGCAATGATAGCCACCCAGTTAAATGCTAATTAATCAACAAGGGGAAAGAACAAGATTCATTGCCTTCATCGATAGCTATTTAAAAGTTAAAACCTGAAAAAGAAAACTAATCACACACACCACTTATGTAGTTTGGTAGGGATGGGGGAGACAAAACAGAAAAAATGCAATTCAGAGATGGGATGATTCACCCTTAAAGCTCTTGTTCAAAACCCTCTTGTTCTGTTGATTAAGAGTTAGATCTTGATTAGCAAAGACACTCACTAGTGTTTAGATGCCTAACTAGCTTAAATATCTAATCCCTCAACTGGCAGCATGATTAGTTGAGATTAATCCTAACTCAGAGGTCCAGTTTCAATGTCAGTGAACCTTAGAATTCATATTCTAATATACTTTTGGATTCTTGCCATGCCAAGTGTCACCGGTTTGGCCGAGGTGAAACACCAAGATCCGGTAACGTAATACCTTCCCTATCCCACCAGAGATAGGGGAAGGGAGAAAAAGAATTAGCGAGACCTCGAATATACTTTTTGGAAAAAACTGAAACAAACTTTAATAATTCTTGTTTGTTTTTCCTTGTAATTTTTAGTTGTTTCATTAATTTTTGTTCATCTGTAAAATATTTGACAAGTACTGTCTTCCTCATAATTAATTGTGCTGTTCTTACAACAAGGACATATTAGCCCCTGCTCAAGCTTGTGGTGTCTCCCCAAATAAAAATAATAAATTTTACTAAATCTCGACATGTAGATTCTGACAACTATATGTGACAAGTATTTCTTCCAGGATTTCATCAGCAAGAAACTTGCTTTTTCAGGTATTGCCCTGCACTTTTGCTGAGACTCAGTGCTAATATCGTAATTTATAAAAAATTGGTTTCTTACTATCATGACAAAAACTTTACATTGTGAACAAAATACAAGATATCTAATGATTTTTTTTTTCTTCTATCCAGTCAAAAGCATGACTTTAGGAAGACAAATTTCAGTCTTTCAAGAGTCTTAAAGATTTTTTAGTGAAGGACCCAACATTAATATACCTGACTTCTTGTGACTTTAAATCTTGTGACTTTAGACCTTGTGAATTTAGATCACTTCCCATAGTAAAATAACTGCTTAGAAAAATTGTTCTGGGGAAGTAACTTGCAACTGAAAGAGATTCATATGCCATTTCCATTCACAAGTTACCTCTCCATAAAAATGTTTGCTGGTTGATCTCTTTCAGGTTTTATTTTTATTCTATGTTTTATTGCAAGATACTGTTCTGCACAATCTAAGTTTGAGATCATGTAGAATGATGCGTATATATTTCTGGTAAGAAGTCAATATACAAATTTGATTGATAGAATGTTTTCTTGAGTGCTGAACACTTTCTTTTCTAATATTTTGTGTACTGCAAACTGAATTAATAGCTGATGCATTGAACAGTACATAGATTCAGTGCAGCTCCTTCCGTTGAAAGCTTTGACAGAGCCTGCTTTAAAATGCATCCAATAACAAGCTTATATTATCTAACTTTATGCAATGCAGATTTAGTGTTGAGATGTTTCTAATGCAGTTCAATCCATTGATTTTTTACTTAATTTTGTTTTGAAAGTGCTGAATGTTTTCCATAGGAACTAACATAAATAAATTCTATGCAATTTTAGTTATTCCTTGACTGTATTATTGAGAGAAGTAAAGCAATTTGATATAATCAGCCTGGAGAACTTCCAGTGATTAAGGCCAAAAGTATTTATAAAGAAACTAAATGAGATTTTTAAAGTGAACAAAACCAGTTTTTTCATAGTAGCATAAGAATTAAGATTTCACAGCATGATTCTGCAACACAGATGTCAAGAACTCATATGGACTATTAAAACACAAATTAACTTTTAAGAAGCTATAATGATATATACACTACAAAAATGTTTAAGTGAAAATAGAAAATTAAATTTAAAAACATTATTTTATGAACATCAAAGCTAAGAATGTAGCCAAGTTCAAAGATTTTGAGAGTTTATTCCATCAGAAATAACCTGCTAAGTAATTTAATCCTCAAAATCTGTAATGTGGGGAACTCTTTTCTGCAGAGACCAAGCATGATTAAGTGGGTGACTAAGGACTCTACATGCCCTTTTCCACCTCACCTGGAGATGTATTGTAAACCCATATTGTTAACAGGGATAGAGACTTTGTCCCTAGTGGTCTCTTCTTTCTTGTAGGAAGTTAAGGAGTAGATGAGGTGAGGAATGAGACATCTCCCACTACAAAAGGAGTGGCAACTTGTTATTACGAAATGTCAGCAGAAAATTACACTTACTATTAATCCCAGGGTTGCTCTATTCTATGCTATATAGATGATTAAATGACCAAATCACCCAGAATCTAAAAATCGGACACAGCACCTAAAAGCTTTTAAATAGGGATTTTGACATGCAATGTATGTCTACAATGCATGAAGAACTAATACTGATGTTTCATGAGATCAGTTGCCCACACATTAGGTGTCTAATGCCATTCAAGCTGACAACATGACCATGGGAGATAAAACAGAAGGTCTACAGTATGCCCATCTTACATGAAAAGGAGAAGCCTAGAGTATCTGAAATAGCACTAGAGTCCAATTTCAGGCAACTAAATATTAATTGTAGTCAATAGAGCCAGCGAAGTATGTCCTGTTCCTCCTAATATTGACATTTATCAGGGATTTGAGTGTCATTGTCAGTAAGGTTGCTTCTACAAGAAGGGTTGAAAAGAAAATCCAGGGAACTACTGGTCTGTCAGTCTGACCTTGGTGCTGGGTAATGTTATGGAGTGGATCATCTTGGGTGCCATCACACAGCACATACTGGACAATCAGGCCTACTCAGCATAGATTTACCAAAGGAGGCAGGTTCTGATTAGCTATAATGATGTCCTTCTATGACAAGGTGACAGGCTTAGGGGATGAGGGAATGGCTGTGGATGTTCTCTACCTAGATTTTAGTAAAGCCTTTGACATCTTTTTCCACAGCATTCTGGAAAAACTGGCTGCTCATGGCTCAGACATCTGTACGCTTCACTGGGTAAGAAACTGGCTGCATGGCTGAGTCCAAAGAGTGGTGGTGAATGGAGTCAAATCCAGTTGGTGGCCAGTCATAAGTGGTGTTCCCCTGGGCTGAGTATCGGGGCCAGTTTTGATCGATATCTTTATCAATTATCTGGTCAAGGTGATTGAGTGCAACCTCAGTAAGTCTGCAGGTGACGCAAAGCTGGGTGGGAGTGTTGATCTGATTAAGGTTAGGGAGGCTATAGAGAGGGATCTGGACAGGCTGGATCAATGGGCTGAGGCCAGTGGTACGAGGTTCAACAAGGCCAAATGCTGGGTCCTGGACTTGGGTCACAACAATCCCGTGCAATGCTATAGGCTTGGGGAAGAGTGGCTGGAAAGCTGCCCAGCAGAAAAGGACCTGGGTGTGTTGGTTGACAGCGAACTGAATATGAGCCAGCAGTGTGCCCAGGTGGCCAAGGCGTTCAACGGCATCCTGCCTTGTATCAGCAATAGTGTGGAATGCAGGGGTAGGGAAGTGATTGTACCCCTGTACTCAGCACTGATGAAACCAAGCATAGAATTCTCTGTTCAGTTTTGAGCCTCTCTCTACAAGAAGGACATTGAGGTGCTGGAGCATGCTCAGAGAAGGGTAACGAAGCTGGTGAAGGATTTGGAGAGCAAGTCTTATGAGGAGTGGCTGAGGTTGGGGTTGTTTAGCCTGAAGAAAAGGGGACTGAAGGGTGACCTTATCACTTTATGCATCTACCCGAAAGGAGGTTGTAGTGAGATTGGGATTGGTCTGTTTTCCCAAGCAGCAAGTGACAGGACAAAAGGAAATTACCTCATTTTGTGCGAGAAGAGATTTAGGTTGGACGTTAGGAAAAATTTCTTCATGAATTGGTTGTGAAACATTGGAACAGGCTGCCAAGGGAGGTGGTGAAGTCACTTGAGGTATTTAAAAGACATATAGATGAGGTGCAGAGGGACAAAGTTTAGTGGTGACCTGGCAGTACTGGGTTAA
>NW_010428482.1:0-3465 GCF_000710305.1 Buceros rhinoceros silvestris
ACAGATAGCACCTTCACCAGTTCTTTGGAACCGATCCTTAAAACGATGCTTCACTCTGTTACATTAATTTTACACCACTGTAAATCTGCAGAAAATGTACAAAAATAAAAGGGAAGTAAAGGCTAAATAGTCCTTGAAATTGATGAGAATGACAGTGATTCAGGTTGGCTGGGACCCCTGGATGTCATCTGTTCAACCTGTTCAAAGCAACATAAATTATAGCATGTTGCTCAGAGTCAAGGAAAGGGATCCCACAACTTTTTTGAGCCCCTGCTCCACTATTTGGCAACCCTCACAGTGAAAAGCATTTTACTTACCCCTAATCCGAGTCTCTTGTGTAGTAGCTCATGCCCATCACCTCTTTCCTTTTGTCATGTACCTTGGAGAAAAGCCTGGCTCAGCCTGTATTACACCTTCCCATCAAGCAGATATGCGCAGCAACCAGATGTCCCCTGAGCCCTCATAGTAATCCATCTTTTACTCCACTAATCCATCTCGTATTTCACCAGTCTCTCTGTAAGGACACTATGGAAGTCTAAGTCAAAGGCCTTGCTGAGGCCAAAGGTAGACAACCTCAGCTGCTCTCCCCTTACTCACGCAGTCAGCCAGCCCATCAGGCAGGCAACCCAGAAGGGTCAGGAACACCTTGCCCATGCTGGTTGTTCCCAATCACCTTCACCTTTATGTGTTTGGACATTGTTTCCAGGACGAACTGCTACATAACCTTCCCTGGATCCTCCTCTTTGTCCTTAAGGCTAAGAGCGATGTTTGCTTCTTTCCCATCGTTGTGAAACTCTTTGAGGATGACAGAGAGCAGCCTGGCAGTGATCTGTCAGCCTCACTGTCCTGATTTGAGCTAGAACAGAACTAATTCTGCTCAGTGATTTTACTTTTCATCTCAATCTCTGCGAAGTGACAGCACTTTCTGAAGGTCTTTTCAATTTCTGCATGTTTTTGCTTCCAGAAATAATGTTTACAGTGCTTGCTTCCAGAAGTGATGTTTACAGTTACTATGAAGGATTGGGATGCAAAAAGGCTCTCTCTTAGACTTGCTCCTGTGCAGACCAAGGTCACCGCTAAGTCCTGTGTGCCATGGTGGGAGTGTGGTAAGTTACAGGTTGCACCTGTGGGGAGAAGCAGACAGGAGAGGTGATCCTGAACTGATCAACAAGGAGTTCCATCCCATAGACGTTATATTCAGTATAAAGCTGAGGGATCACAAGGGTCAGGCTCTCTTCTTCAACAGCTGGAGTCCAAAGAGGACTCTGTCCATTCTTCTGCCTTTGATCCCAAACAGTGTATTCCTGAATCCAGTTTCAGAATCCAGCTCCCATCTGCCACTGAATCCAGTCTGGAACTTACCCAGTATCTGCCACCAGAGGGATCACAAGGGTCAGGCTCTCTTCTTCAATGGCCAGTGTCCCAGGGAGCCTCTGTCCTTCGATCCCAATCCCAATCCGTGCACCCCTAAATCCGGTTCCTGTCTGCTGGTGAGTCCAGGCTGGGATTTCTCCAGTGTCTGCTCATGGCATCAGTGGTAACGTGGTTGCTGTCAGGGGGGTTGGGTTCGGTATTGGCATGTATATACATAATTTCATTATTATTCTTTTCAGTAAAGCAGTTTTAGTTTTCTTTTCCAATCCATAGGCCTCTCTCCCTCATTCCCTTTTCCTTCCCTTTGGGAAGGGAGGGGGTTAATAGAGAGCATCGGTCGTTTGCCTGGTGGCTGGCCCAGTCCTAACCCGTGACACACACCCCCAACATTCTCTGGTGCAGTCTGCCTGGTTCGTTGGACTTGTGTATGTCCAATTGGCTTAAAAACTCTCAGACTTGATCTTCCTCCTCTGTGGGTAACTCTAACTCCCCCAAACTCTGCCCCTTGGCTCAGAGGCTGAGGTGAGGGCAGAATTTACAAGGGAAAAACGAGACAACACAGAAAAGGCTGAGGTAACTGATGCTACCTCTGTAGGTAACACCGTCAGTACTTCCCCTGCTCCTCTGAGCACTGGGCTCACATTTTTGTTAGCCTTTTTTTTTGCTGAAAGTTATGTACGGAAGCTTATGGTTTTTGCCTTCACATCAACCCTAGTTTCAGCTTCAGCTAAATTGTGGCTTTCCCACACCCTTTCTCCATCCATGCAAGCTTGGACAATGCCTCTGTGTTCCTCCTGGGTAGCCCACTCTTTTGGTATACTTGATTTTGTGCACGAGCTCTGCCCCTGCTGACCTACTGCCACACTTGCTTGATTTCCTGAAGGATGGAAAGGACCATCCTTGTGCTCTGAGCCCCTCTGCCCTCCAGAGCAGTCTTCCACGGGATCCTGCCCAGCTGAAAACTGCTTGCCTAGATCTTTTAACTGGTTACTGGATTTTACAGAATTCTTGACATTAAACTGCTGCAGTACTCTGTGCATCAGGCTAAAGACAGACAGATACACAACTGGATATCTGCATGTATCTACAGTGGAAACATCTGCTGGCTCTTACTGCGGCTTCTCTCCTCTTTTCTTCTATTTCCGTTCTTTTGCTTCCAAGCCCTCTTTGTTAAATATAGATGCTTTTTCCTTATTACTATTTTTCATCTTTGATTACTAGCTTGTAAAATAATGAAAGGAAAATGGAGAAATTGTTTCCTCTAACTCCACCACATCTAGAATGTCAAGGCTAAGGTCCAACTTCATGCTTAACATTTTAAATTGTTATTTTTAATATTAATCATTATAAATGGGGGCTTGCTCATTAGACAGGCCTGTATTATGAAGTTCTGTTTATAATCAACTACTAGCTCCACCTAGTGTCATCTTAATTCATCAGTGAAATAGAAAGCTAAAACCAAATACTATAGATAAAAGAGAAGCAAACTATAAAATCATTTGTCAGCTGGATCATGGCCACAGACAGCATGCAGTTACAACTGCCATCATCACAGGGAAAAGTCCTTTTTAAGTAACTACCGTGTAATGACAGCCAGCAAGCACTCCTGAGACAAGGAGAGACTAGCAACCTCAGGTGTAATACATGCAATATAAAATATTTTACTGCTAGCCTCAAAAGGTGAGTGGCACTTAAGCTGTTTGTATGGGTTATTCTCTCTGTGGTTTCATCGTCATCAACATGGACAAATTCTTGTTAAATTTAATAAAACTTCTCTGAAATAGAATAACTTTTTTTAAATTTTATTGTCATCAAATCTAAGAACTATTTCTGGCTATACAAACCCCATAATGATTCTCTCCATTAATAATTATGTATCCTCATCCAGCAGTTACAAAACAATTTAAAATGACTCTCAGAGGAGATCAAGGCAGGGAAATAAACTAGTTGATTATATACCCATTTTACTGATCTTTCCCTTCAAACTTTCTAAAGCTGGTTCACTGCTGTGTATCTAGGAACATCTACCATTCTAAAATTGTCACAGCTTAGTCAGCAACGTTCAGTGTTGGTGTATCTTTCTAGCAGGAA
>NW_010428483.1:0-1787 GCF_000710305.1 Buceros rhinoceros silvestris
CTGTGGATATTTTCTGCTTTCCCAACTCAACTTCACCCTGCCTCACTGCTGGTGAATATGCCCTCCTTGGCAATAAAGAAGTTTTGGCAGCCTAATTTGTGGGCTTACTGAAAATCTTTCCCTGTAAGAAGGTTTTGTGGCTTCCTGGTCAAAGGCAAGCAAGCGCATAAGTGTGCTTTCATGGCCTGGTATGTAAGTATATAAAATTATCACCCCTAGGGATGGAGGGTTTGCGTCCTTGTATACAGGCTCTTAGGAAAAGCCACATTATTGCTTGGAAACTACACACCCACTTAAGGATGATTATCTGCAGTGGAGGTGTCTGTCCTCCAGCACTGGATGCTTAGGGGGAAAAAAACCTCTTCAGAGGGGGGAATAGAGTAGAAATATCCATGCCAGTGTGAAAGGGGCAGGAAGAAACTATTTGACTGCCTTTTTGTGTTTGACCCTGCAGGAGGTACCTCCTCTGAGCTGCACACTGCTGCAGGAAGGGAGCTGGCTCCAGCCCCGGGGTGCTGCGTGGCAGAGTGTGAGCCTTCAGCGCTGCGACTGCCCGGAGCAAGCCAGGGCATGGGACCTGGCGCTGCCCTGCTAGCACAGGCGTGGGGTTGTGGCCCCTCTCTGTTGCCATTTCCCATTCCTCTCTGAAGCTCAGGGAGTGGATCGGGAGCACTGTCTTTGCTCTCAATTACAGCTCAGAGGGATCTCTGCTTTCCAGGGCAGAAAATCTGCCTTCTCAGTCTCCCATTGCACAGCACGCTTCTTTGTGGCAGCGTTTCAGAAACGCGCAGCTGAGACAATGTACGCACTCAGGCAGGAGGTAAGTGTTACATGCAGTAAGTCGATGTACCACTGCCTTCAGGGTCCCACGGCCCTTCAGGTGCGTTTCGTCAGCTCTGTATACATTTCAGTACCACTCCATAGGGTGAAAGCTTATCATCATTAATTATGAAGGTTTATGTTGGCAGCCACTTAGTTCCTATGGTTACATCTCTAAGAAATTGTGAAATAGGCACTTCAAGGCTCTGGGCAGAGAAACAAATTGACTGTTACGGAATTCATGAATGATAATAACTCGTTTACTTATAATGCTAATAAATAATTGGTGTAAAATCATCTAGTGCAGCCTTAGAACGCGCAGGGTATTTAAAGGTCAGCGCTGCTCTTAACTCTCCATTAAAACCCTCCTGTTGCAATAACGCATCTCCGACAGAAATGACAGTGTTTCGGAGCATTCACTTAGTGAATCTATAATCTGGCCCATTACACAGGGCTGCCCTGGGTGTGTTCCCCTTGGCACCACACAAGCTTCCTAGCCAGTGCAGGAACAGTGTTAGAAACCGCATGTTTCTGGACACTCCAAAGCTGAGCCGTGGGAACAATATACACTGTCTTATTGTCTCATGCAGCCCTTTGACCAGACCATAACAGCATCCTGAAAGAAACGGTGCTCTGTGCAGAAAAATGCTCCACAGTTTGTTTATAAGGTCACCCCCGCTGCCCCACCCCATCAGGGGACCTGAATCCTTCTAGTCTTTGAGTTATTTTCTTGGCTGTTGTTCTCATTATCCCTGTCTTGCAGTGTTATTGGGTCCTGGAGCATCTACTTCGTGTTGCTGCTTTTCTAACTCCCTTTTCCCCTATTTGATTCTGACGCATGCTCTTCCTCTTGCTATCTGTCCTCTGCTTGTCACACACAAGCAGGCACACACCAGGCTTTGCACTATTTTAGGATGATGCCCTATTTGTCTCATCAGTACATGTAACAGTTCAATTTTTGTTCGCTC
>NW_010428483.1:1819-25451 GCF_000710305.1 Buceros rhinoceros silvestris
GGATGATGCCCTATGTGTCTCATCAGTACATGTAACAGTGCAATTTCTGTTCGCTCTTTCCCTGCACAGATCTTGCTTTGCCTGCAGTGAAATTATTATTCCTTTTCTCTAACCTGCTTTTTTTTGCCCCCTCTCCCTTGAGAGCTGGCTTTCCACAGTGAACCCTGGGTGAGGGAACATCATCCATTTCTGTAACTACGCTTTCATCTTTGCAGTACTGCTACTCTGCAACTGAGATAGATATCCTCACATTTTGCTTCTGTCCATCGGCAACGTGGACGAAGTACAGGCTTTCCCCAGCTGCCCATGGCGATGCTCAGTGACCGCAGTTAGTTCAGAGCTTACTGATACTTTGAGCTGACTTGAAATTATTCCTTCATGATTCCAGGCGTGGGGTGAATCCAGATGAATCACACAGGGATGGAGGTAATTCCTCCCATCAGCTGAACAATGAATCAGTTGCTATTTTTCTCACAGTAAAGATGCCATTTTGAATGTGGTACTAAATAATGTCCCCTGCTAAAATCACGAGGCTGAATAAAGTGGTCAGTTTGTTACCAGCTTACAGACTAATACACAGAATGAATTTCAGCAATACAGCCTTTAGTGTAAGGAAATAGTTTTTAATAATTTGGAGGAGGAAATCCGGCCTCAGATGAGGAAACATCTGAAAACACCATCCTCTAGAATGCATAAATGAGCTATTGCTTCAGAAGGGGAAACAGGCCCATCACACCCCAAACTTCCCAAAGTCTCTGCAGGTCCTGAAAACAATTCCAGGACTCAGTTCTGCAGTCCACGTCTGACAGTAGGTGTTGCTACCTGCTGGTGATGCAGTGTATTAAAAAGTAAATAAATTTAAAAAGCTGGATTGACATTCCTTCAAATGTATTTGTAGAAATATGATGCTGCTGCTGTAGTCATCTTAACTGTATTTGAAGTACGTGTGTTTTCTATTTAATGCATTACCTGTGATTCAACATTAGTATTGGGGAAAAATAACTTCTTCCTGTCCCTGGGCCAAAACCAAGACGTGGACTCTCTTGAGATAAGGATGTAAAGCCTGGAGAAGCTCTGGGCAGTTGGTTGCTTGTTTCCTGTCACTTCAGTTAGCAGGCTGTGGTATGGGGCAGGGGGAACACTAAAGTGATACAGAAGAGATGTGCGCTTGAGAGGGTGGGGTAAGCCAGGGAACAAAGCATCAGGGCAGTCTTGGAAGCGCTCATCCCAGCAGATTCTGGGACCTCTGGATCTCCTATAGCCACCCATAAAGTGTCTGTGCTGCTGCTTCGCCAGCTGTGGGATAGACAGCAGCAGGCTGGCTGCACGCGCTGCGGGAGAGCTCTGCTGGCTGGGAGGCACTTGCACAGCAATATCAGCGGGCTTCAGTGGCTCCTTGCTCAGATGAAGGAGGAAAATTGAGGAGGAGGAGATGGCGTAAGTCCCAAGGCTGCTTGGCTAAAGGGTCTGACTGGTTCCATCCCTGTTACACACCCCTTCTCTCTGGGATTTGCTTATGACTCTCTCTAATGTTTGGTTATCACTTGCCCTGTTTCAGAAATGCCTTTGCCTTCTTCTAGGTTTAAGGATGAGATCTGCAGCACGAACAGGCGCTTGTGCCCTTTATTCATTAAGTCACTTCCAGAGTTACTTAAATAAAGAAAATCCTTGCTTCACTTCGATTTAAAATGACTCCGAGTCCTGATTCAAACTTGCAGTGACATTCATCCAGTTAGCTGATGTCTGCTGTGGGTTGAAGGGAATCGTAAATATGGTTGTCTTTATGAATCGGGCCCCTTTCTTGGTGTTCCTTGACAGTCATCAAACACGTTATTCTTCTGATGCTAATTTCTGTGCAGTACTGATGAAAAATGCATTTTTTCCAGGGAGTTGGCACTTGATAAGTATCTCAATGGCAATAAATTAAAGTATGAACCAAGTTTCTGTTGCCATGGTTTTCTTCTCCACTGATACAAGCAGTTACTGTATCTTCACTCCAGCAAGGGTTTAGAAGCAAAATCACAGCCCAGATCACCTGAAGCCTGAGATGCTCTCCTCTCCTGGCTCTCCCTTGCAGTTTACTGTGCCTGTGCTCTCACTACTTGCCAGTTCCTGTACAAACAAACAATTTTTATGCAGTCTTGCTGCATGCCTAGACCCAGGAGGGCTCTGGGCCCCTGAGAAGCGAGAAGAAGGAAATGGATGGTTCTGAGGAGCATGCCCATGCGTCAGAACACTTCCCTGTGCCTTTCACATGTCTCTCCACGTCACAGCCCTGCAAGGCAAACCTTGCCACCCTCACGTCCCTCTTCTTCACCCCACGTGGTGATGAGGCTAAAAGCAAAGTGGCTGAACTAAAAAAATAAAGGGACTAGGTCTGGTGTTTGGTGTTTTGTGCCCTCACATTATTTAAGTTTTCTGAGGCTTCCCTGTGGCTTTTGAGGGAGCGCATAGAAAATTCAACGGATCGAGTGAGCTGTGCCCTGCAGCAGAGGTTTAGCTAACGGGCCCTGTTCTGCAGAAGCACCTTCCTGTTTCCCGAGGGGAGATGTTGCAGGGTTGTACAACTGTTTCCAAAAGAATAAGGAGAAGCCATGGAGATAGGAGTGGTCAGAATATGTCCTTGGACTCTGGATGAAAGTAAAATATTGATTTGACAAGACCTTCTGCTGCACCTAAAGTACTTCGCTTGTAGCATCGTGCCAGTCCCACATGCCAGGAGAGCTCTTCTCCAGCTGCTCCTCCAGAGTAGCTCTCCTTGGAGGAATCATAAGTCCTCAGCACTGATACTAGAGGTCTTCCATCAAGTACCGATGCTGTTCTCAGCTAAATTCAGACACGATCATGGACAGCATATGGAAGTAAAATTTTACAACATCTTAACCAAATCTTACCATTTAGAGCAGTCATGGCAGCTATCTCGATCCGCATTGGTCAAGATCCGTCAGGTGGTCTACTGGCTCATACAGCTGAACAGGAGCCTCTAGCATACGTTTTCTCTCTTGTCTCAGCTCTGTCTTCTACTGACCAGTGCAGGTGACCATCACATATGCACCAATGTCTTCACTATGACCTCTTGCATTTGAAGAGAAAGCAAGCCTGCAGATACGCAGAGGACGCTCTGAGAAATCAGTGTGTGCATAGCTTTTACCGATAATCACCTTGTTATCAAGGCAGGGTCATTCACACAGGGAACAACGGTACAAACGCAGCTTCACAGAAGCTTGTGGCTTTCAGAAAGCAAAGCTAATGGAGGCTGATTGCGTGGCTGACCAGGTCTGTGCTGAGATGGGCTGGAAACAGTTCTTTGCTCTAGAAAGAACTCTTTCTCCCTTAAAAGAAAGACTGCAAATAAGCTGGGTATTTTCTTCCAAATTGTGAACGTATCTTTGCTGCTGTATAGAACCACAGTTCCGTCAGTTTTTCCTTCAAAGCGGTCTTATTTTGCTGGTTTCATCAAGGAAGACTTTTTAGCTATTTTTGTTTAAAAATATCAATCCAAACAAAAACATCTAGCACTGTTTTAGCCCATCTGAATATTTCTCTTTGAAATGTACAAATGTAATTTTCTGAATCAAACAGAATAAAAGTCCCTTCTTTGCCCTGATTCGGAGTTACATCCTCTGTCTGAAGCAAACTGCAATGATGGAATTGCAAAGTTTCTAGTCTTAAGATATATCAGTTTTAGTAAATATATTTGTATATTTTCAGCAGAAAAAATTACTTCTGAGTGACAAGACAAAGTACAAGTAAATGATAAATTATTCTGGGTGGTATTTTGGGGTAACTCTGCTGGGCTCCTCAGCAGTGGCTGAACTCGGTGTAGCTGGAGCACAGCATGTGCCTCATCCTGCCGCGTGCCAGCACGCGTGGATGGGAACACCACTGCAGAGGATGCCTCATTCATGTTCATGGCTGTTCATATTGACAAAATTACGTTTGTGTCTTCACATCTTGGGAAAGACATAAATGGCTCTGCCAGGAAACCTGCCTGGTCTCTGCAGCAAGTATTTGAGGTGCTGCTGCCAGTCCTCTCCCAGGAAGCCAATTCTGCCTCTAAGTCCTCATCACTTCGACATCCTTCCAGACTTGGGCATCATATTTGTTATTGTGCCTAAAGCAAACGCTGTGCTGGGAGAGCAGTGATTTCTGCTCTTTGACAGCCTGGTATTGCACTGCTACAGCCTCCTGATCTGCTCAGAGAGATTTAGAGATGTGGCAGCAAATATCTCTTCCCTGAGATGCTCCTTTTATCCCTGGTTTCGTGCAGCCAGATGTCAGTCTGAGCTGGGTACCCCAGGTTCTCACTGAGTGAGGAGTTTGCAAGATCAAGTCCATGTAGAAGGCTGATCATATATTCTCCCTGTATCACGACCTCTTCTGAAAAACAGCGTGTGAAAATATCACCAGGAGAGATTAAAGAGGCCTCATCTACATTAGCTGAAGCAAACTGGAGTCTTGCTCTAGCCAGTGTTGAGCAGAAATACAAATCCTGGGTGCGGCATGCGATTGCTACTAGTCTACAACGCTTCTGAGGTCAGGCTCCTCAGAGTCCTATCAGGATTACAGCCCCAAGCTGCTATGAGATTTTATATATATTAACACACATACACAGGGCTTGATTTACACCCAGCAGCTCAGCAGCAATACTACCATTGATTTACGGTGCAGGCAAGAGGTCACAGTGAGATAGACTCCATGTCACGTAGGACTGCAGCCTAAACAGAAAGGAGAGGCAAGGGGGAACGATCTGCGTGGTTGAAGGTAACTGGCAGTTAACACATGATATCTAGTCATCTCATTCTACATAATACATCTTTAAAAGTTTGGTCATAGAGATCCGATCATAATTTTTTCAAAGAAGTTTTCTTAAGAGACAGCACAAATTCTTCTTTTGTATTTCTTGCATTTCTTTGTCAGTATAAAAGTGAAAATCAGCATTCCAGCTCTTTAAACAGTGGCACATCTATGCTTCATACATTATTGAATGCTTCTATTTTTCCCCAGGGAGCTTTTTTTTTTATTCTCGTATCACCTGATCTTTGTGCATTTAATTCCCTTGTCACCAAGGCACATAAGTACTGACCTCAGAATTTCAGAATAGCTTTGGCAAATAAACTCCAGTGGCTTCATTTGCATCACCATCGCTGAGGGCTCTGTGTATTTCCATCGCAAAACCCCAGTTTCGTGAGGCTGGACAATACGCACTGGTGTGGCTGTGTTCAGCTTCCAGAAGGGAATTTATTCTTAGAAATTGGGTCAAAGAACTTGGTTTGGCAGGACCGACTGAGAGGGGCTCTAGTTCAAAACTGAAAACTTAGAGGACAGCTCGTTAATTTAAACAATTTGATTAAATCACTATTTTAAAAGTGAGAACAAACTTCCATCAGCTGCATAATCTAAAAGTGGACTGAGACGTGTGGGTGCAATAAACAAGAGCTGTCCAGAAGCCAGAAAACAAAGCAAAATCATGTATAGATTTTTAGATACTCTTTTCCTGTCTTGCTTCTCTAATCCCTCAGTGTCAGTAAAATTGGCTCTTTCTCAATGTTGTATGTCCTTTGTGCTTTTAGCTTCGACATTGAGGAAAAAGAGCTATAAATTAGGCATATGGCTGGTGGAGATGGGCTCTGAGCCTCCATGGACACACAGACCTTCCTGGGAGGGCTGGTCAGAAGATCAGGGTCTAAAAATAAACACTTGGGTTGAAATCCTGCTCCCTGCGCTTCTTTCTTGTCTTGATCACAGAGATCTCCAGGGGATCTCTAGGGAATATGGAAGCATAGCGGCAGTGCCAGGGTGGTCTGTGTCTCCCACCGCAGGCGTCCCTGTTCACTTGTGTGCCTCTCAGTGCCGCCTTTCTTGTGTCAGAGGCTCTTAATGATCCTGGATCTGCTCGGTTGAAAGTACATTAACTGGCAATTCCCCTGAGATGCTCAAGGACACTTCGTGAACACCTGTCAGTTAACTTTCTCCTTTCAAGGACTAATGACTCTAACTAACCCCTTCAGGGAGAACCACACGGTTGTCACCCTGGGGTGGGGGCACCTTGCACTCAGCACAGCTCTAGATCTGGAAATGTACCTGCTAAGAAGATGAAGTCTGCAATGCTAAGCATTAAACCCATCAATATTTATACAGCAGGCAAAAGTCATATCGAACCTGCTAGGCAGAATCTGTCACCGTGGTGTTTCTAAAAGGTTAGCAGCCTGTTTTTCACTTATAAACAGGTCCTAAGACGAATTGTTTTGCAGGTTGAGTCTTAGTCTACCGTTACACTGCTGGATTCGTTGTTGAATTAATTCTTTTGCTTGGGTCCACCCACAGGCCTGCTCTCGTGGACATGATGAATAACAAGCTGAAGGATCAAGGGGATACGCTGGAAATGTTTTCACCTCGGAGAACATATCTGGTTTGTTCTACAGCCCTTTATGGCCGTTTCCATACAAAAGGCAAACTCTCACCGGGCAGCACTGGCCTCAGCGACGTGCTCTCTCTTCTGTGCAGCCTGCCCTTGACAGCAGCCCTGGAGAAGGGCACAGGTTCCTTTTTTAATACACTGTAAATCTGAGCTGAATACTGCTTCAACAATTACCAAACTGCACCTCTGCCCCCAGCAGCTCCCTCCTTGTGCTCTCTTCCCCCAGCACTGGGCTGAGGAGCGGAGCTATTATAGCCTTTAAGAAAAAAAAAAAAAAGCGAGGGATGAGCCTTTGATCTCGCCAAGTGGGAAGGGAAGATTCACAGCAAAATGAACGGCATGGCAGAGCAAGATCTGTTATGCAGAGGCATGTTAAACACAACTCTTCTTCTGAAGCATTCTTATGTGATGAATGCAAATCCAAGGAGGAGGTTACCGAAAGTTTGTGGAGAACCACATGACCCGAACAGTGTCCTTTTATTCCTGCCACCTCTGACAAGGACTTTCAGCTCACTGCTCAGCACTCCGGCCCCTGCAGGGGTACCTGTCCTTTTTCTTTCACCCTAAAACATGCAGACCAGGGAAGGGAAAATTTTCTGATATATATATATGATATTGTGAGAGGAGGAAAATCAGCAGGTAAGAGAACCATCCAGATAACATATTTTGGGGAGCAGAATCCCTCAGGCAGCTCTCGCCCTCGCCATGGCGCTGCGGCTCCCTGCTGCAGCGTGCGGGCGGTGTGCTGGTGACGGGAGGGATGTAGGCAGCACTGATGCTGGCCGTTTCCTCTTTTCTTTCCTTTTCAGGATGCAATTCTGTAGTTCTGTCGTAGCTTCTGTTTGTTACAAAAGTTATTAACCAACTGCGCTACCAGAGCCTTATCTTATTACTGTGGCACAAGAGTTTCCAGCCTCAAGACAATAATCTGCTGTAAAGGCAGAATCCCAGCAAGCTGCTGTGTGATAAATGCCCTCGGGTTGCTGGAAGTGATTGATGTAAGCTGCAGCAAAGGCTAAGGGGAATTCCCGCAGAGGACTGCCAGGCTTCTCCCTGTCTTGTCTCTGGAATCGCTAGTGTAGAAATCATGGGCAAGGGAGCTCCCAAGGTCCCAGAGCTGTTTTCTTCTCCAGAAGCTGGGTGAGAAGGGGGCTGGTGCCCAGTGGCTCTGTGATGCCTGTGTGTCATGTTTTCTCTGCCAGCCGTAGCTAGGAGGGGCGTGTACTTGAGTCACGGTTCTGCTGCTGGTGCAAACACCAGGCTTGCTCTTTCCTCAGTGTAAGACTTCTGTGAGAGTGGAAAATGAAGAAAACATTGAAAAACCAAACACGATATTAGCACTTGATAATGTGCAGCTAAGGGCTGCCTCTCCTTTGTCATTTGTCTGCTCTGTAACATAAAACTTGCTCTGCTCTACTCCCCCCTGCCCCAACCTACAAAAAAATCTTCTAATGGGAAATTAATTGTGTGGTAAAAATATTTACTAAGACATGGAGACCTCCATCCATTTCTGTTCGAATCAATAGGAAGGTTGCTATTGATTTTGGTGAGGTTTTTTGAGACAGGATCTATGTTTTATCCATTTTTTCGGTAGATAAACTCCCTGCTGACGCGTGCTGTTCCAGGTTAGCTCTCATCGGGTTTGTATGTACTCTGGGAAGGAATAGAAGCATAACAGATAGTAAAAATGGTCATTTCATAAGCTAGAAATGTGCCATTAGAGTCCAAAAATACAGATTGCAATTAGTGGCTAAGTGTTGCTTTATCCTGAAGGCCTGCAGGTATGATGGTTGAACTTGGTGTTTTTCACTCGTGGTATAAAACCTGCCAACTCCTTTAAAACCTGATGCAACGTGACATTTGTGTCACATTTCATCTACTTACATTTGTTTGTGTTATGTCAACTGATGTGATGTAACAAGACATAGCCTAACAGCTAGTGATGTGCAAAACAGGCTTTTTTTAAAAAAATTGTCTTATGCTAAGGGCTAGTGTAAGATATCACAAAAGGCAAAATAATATTTGACGTCATGAATGCATCGTTGCAGGGTACAGCTGCTGTAGGGTTATGTGTTATGTGTGACTCCATAATGTTACCCATCTAGACAGGCACCTCTAGATGGCTTCATCTCCAGGAATGGCGATGGAGCCCGTGAAATTCCCTTGATGGCGTTGATGAGTCCGTGTTTCCAGATGACAACTGCAGTTTTTACCAACGTGTTTGTGCCTTGTGGTTTAGTCCAATGAATACATGTTAGAGGGCTCTTTCAGGCTAGCAGGTGTGGAAGGAGGGGAAACATGCATCACAGCCCTGTATTTGGGAAATCCTGGGTGAGAGACCTGTAGTAAAATCTGCAGGGAGGTGGAGCCAGAATGTTCTACTGGCATTTTGGTCCCAGCAAGTGTGGCTGCTTTGAGCACAGTGCAATCATCTGGAGCAAATCCATTTCCAGGAGTTTTAGGGAACAAACAATGCAGCACAGTCAGCTGCCGTCTGGTGAGGAGCAATGCTGAGTGTGGCCCTGTCGGAGAGGGTGCCCAGGGCAGCTCTTGGCATTAGACACCCTCATGAGGTCAAGACCCAAAGGTGTGATGTCTCCTGTGGAGCTGCTTTTTCAAAGTTGACTCTCAATGATTCTAAATGCTGTAACTCACAAGCACAGTATTTCTTCTGCCATTTCCGATTTTCCCACGGCTGTAAACCAATGTATCGATAGTCCTGGTGTCCATCATGCTACCAGCTCCGGGCACAGCCAAACCTACGGCCAGGCAGATATTCTTGAAAACTGAGCCGAGACAGCACGATCAGTCTGAAACTCCTGAGTTTCTATGGGACTGTTCCTCCTTCAAGTGATGGGTTCAGACCAAGTGACGTATTTACAGCTGTGCAATAAAAAAGCTAGAAAAGGTATTTGCCAAGGAAAACATGAGCTAGGTAATTTTTATTTTGTGTGGAAGGCTACTTAGGAAATCAGCATGATACCTGCTTTTCTCCAGGTCGTACAAACTGACATCGAGCCTGACACAGAGGCAAGAGTGAACCATCTCAGGGCTGCCAACAGAAAAAAAGGACTCTGTTCCCTAAACGAAGCACGGCAAGATCCTGCCTGCACGTGCACCTGAGCATTGCCTGCTCTTCTCCGTTGGTGCGTGGTGTGGAAGGTGTGGCTGCTGTCTATGCCAGATAACCCTCAGCCTTCATAGCTAAGCATGAATTCATAGCTAAGCGT
Source organism: Buceros rhinoceros silvestris (assembly GCF_000710305.1). Lineage (NCBI taxonomy): Eukaryota > Metazoa > Chordata > Aves > Bucerotiformes > Bucerotidae > Buceros > Buceros rhinoceros. The sequence goes on from NW_010428483.1 coordinate 11,471, forward strand.
GGCAGAGAGTAGGAGGATTAAAGGTGTCAGGAGATGTAGTATCCAAACTCGAGCTGGGAGATTGGCGTATCTGCTCCTTTGCTCAGCATTGTTCTCATAAATTGATTGCGTCTAAGTGCAGCTGCAGTGCTGTCACCAGCGCTCTCCTGGACAGCTTCATCTGCTGCGCATCTGGTTTTCCTTCATAAATGATAACGGTATTTTATTAGACCAGCAAAATGTACTTGATAAAAGTGCTCTTAGCAGGGGTTTCGGGAAATAAAATAAAAACATTGGCTCTGTTGGTAATTTGATGCACAGGAAATTAAGGCCAATGTGCATGCCTGGAAGGTGCCCAAGCAGTACTGGTCCAGTCCAGGAACAATGAAAAAGGTGGGATTGGTCACACAGACATCCCACTCCTCAAGCCCGTGCCCAGGTTAGAGCTCCTCTGCACAAGAACAGCTGGGCAGAGCCCTGCAGCACCTGACCTCTGCATGGGGAAAGCTTAGCAACGATGGGTGCAACAGAGCTCAGCCGCGGGCTCACGCCATTCACCTGCGCCTCTGTGCGTCTTGGTCAGGATTTGAACCTAGAATTCCTAAAATTCTCTGCCATCCCTCTCTTGAAACCTGTGAAGAACAGAGAAAGGGCAACTGTTTTCTTCTTTCTGCCTCAGCATGAGCTGCACGTGTTTGCAAGCTTGAGCCTAGCTAGAGGGAAATACGCTTTATTAGCTGTGCTGATCTGATTAGGCTGGCAGCAGAACAGAGGCAAACACAAACCCTTCCTGCTAGTCATTACTTTGTAAAAAATATCTCTGTGACACTGTAAAGGTCCTTTTTATTTTGGCTAGCAGCTTTCCCAGTACAAGCCAATGGTTAATTTCTATGTACTGCTCATTATTTTTTCAATTTAGGAATTTACAGGAATTGTTGTGATAACATTTAAATGGCAAGAGGTGGCTGAACTGCACCAGCATCGGTCTGAGAGTCCCTGCTCAACCAGCTGCTGACATTTCGGGAGCGCTCTCGTTATCCACACTGCTTGGCTGTTTCCAAGATCACTTCTGTAACTCTTTCCTAGAGACATATTTTCTTCCCTGACACTATCTTGTGTTACTCAAGCGGCTCTCTTTGATGGGTAGAAGCAATTTAATCATGGCAAAGCTTCTTGCATGCTGGTAAATGAATCAGCATGTTCTGATTTCTCGTTGCTGAGAAAATCCTGGCTGCTTTTTGATGGCAGAGTGTGCGGGGTGTCACAAGGACAGTGTTTTGAGATTATAAGTAGTGATCAGATAGGTATGCTCAGTAACAAGTTTATAACAACATTTTGCTAATTACAGCAAAAAGTTCTGACAAATGTGGCTTTCTGCTTTTTTTGGCCATTTATAGGCATATGTACGTGTCCCTCCACGATTTCTCCTTGTGATACTTGTAGGTGCTAAAGCAGATAACGAAGCTACAGACAGGCACACCTACTTCCTCTGGTATCTGTGACTAGTTCCCTATGGGAAAAAGTCCACTCCGGCAGAGAATAGTCCAAAGCACCTTGCTGAGGCACTGTCTCCCAGCAAGACAAAACACTGAAAGGCAGAGAAAGGCTTTGGAAACTCCCCTAAAGGATCAGGGGATTCAATCCGGGCTCTCTCTCGTTAGTATTCACTGCTCTTCTGTGTTACATCTTTAACATGTGAACATTTGGAAGCGCTGGTTCTCCAGTTACATGTGTTACGTGCACTGGGGAAAACACCTAAATAACATGTGCAATACCAAGGGAGCTTGTCACTCTGTCACTAAGCCCAAAATATTACCTGTGAAGAACAAATAGCAGTTGCCCCTTACGATCATTGTTGGGAATGATGCCTTTTCTGTGATCGTAACTGCCAAAATGTTGCAAGAAAAAGGAATTTGCTCTGCAGTCATCCATTTTCTCATCTCTCAAAGCCTTGGCACGGTAATTAAGTTATTCCTGATAATTTTGGTGTGCAAGTCCCTCGCACAGGTGCAGCAGTAGTGGGGCAATGATACACTGAATGCTGCACTCAATACGGGAAAGAGGACAGCACTAAAATCCCTGCAGTAAAAAATCTGTGGGAAGAGCCCCGCAGTGATGTCTGTGGGGACAGACATCACTGACCTCAGGATTTCTGGGCTCAGTGACCTGGTTATTACAAGTCTCTTCAATCTGAACCTTGGATCCATCCATTAAGCCATGGGATTATTCCGTGGCTGAATCCTTGAATGCATTCCTGATGCATTTGGGGCTGGGGCCTCCCAAGACTCTGAGCAATTAAAACTCTTCTGATTTCACTTCAGATTTGAGAACATACTTTTATATGCAGCAAAGTGCTGGGCGTAACACATAACACTGAGTATCTGGAGGAAGGGGAAAAGGAAGGAGCAATTGGAAAAATTCTTTAATAACATTTTAGTCAGGATGCGTTAAAAAAAGACATATTCTACACGAAATCAGCAAGGTCAAAGCCTGGTGTCTGGGCCAGCGTTTGAAGAAAAAAGATCAGAGTCCTTAATATCTCTTGCTGAACCAGAAGAGTACTGAGTAAGCTCAAACTGACCCCGCAAAGTGGGGACAGCAGGCTGCGTCTTGCATGTGTGTTGAAGGGAGTTTCGGTGGGGTGGATGATATCTATGTGCAGAATCAATGTCAGGAACAGTTACGAGGCTGTAGTTTCCGATTACCTTCTTATTCTACATACCTGGAAATCTATGGAAACCAGATTCGGATTTCAGACTCCGGAGTCTGTAAATCCTTCCGTTGACGATGTTTGGTTTTAGATCCAAGACAAGTTTCACAGTTTGGGTAATGACAGTGATGTATCTCTATATCTATAAGCCTGTTATGCTGTTCTGAAATCACACTTGCGTGCTGTGCGCTCCTCCAAAATGCTCTTACTGTATTTGTTCAGCGTAACAAGTCTTGTAAAAGCATTCTCCATCATTTTCTTTTGTGCTGAATCTGGCAATATAAGCTATTTCACTCCAATTCTCTGGTTAGAAAACTGGGCATTTATTTTCTTCTGTGATTTTCTCCACTGGAAATATTTTGCTGGTTAAATGGAGAAAAAAGCAGTTAAGGCAGATGCTGTTTCATCATCTGGCTAACACACAGCTCCTCAGCATTCAGAGTGGTGGGTTACTGCCACAAATTAAGTGCACAAATTTTTCATGTGGAAGAAATGATTTCTTAATTCCCTCTGAAACTCTATTTCTTCTGTAGCAAGATGAGTTAATGAAGAAATTTACAACTTAGTGCTGTTAGTGCTATAGAGAAGCTTATTCTGCCTCTCAAAGGTAGCTTTTCCATTATTTTAAACTCCTTCAGATGTGATTTGAGAACAGCAGCTGCCATCATTCCTGCATCTGAACCTTTTAGTTACCTACCTCTTTTTGCTCAAGCCAAATGATGCCCTAAACTGACCACAGAAAAAATTTGAGTAAAAGCAGCACTTTGTCAGCTGCCCGTCTGGTGGTTCAGCATCGCTGCCTCAGCCCTGTCCCTTCCTGTTGTGCCGATGCACGGGTATGTTCCCTGCAGTGAAGAGACTCTTCCAGTGCTGGTCCCAGCAGGGGAGTGAGGTGAGAAACACGAGCCTCAACCCGCTCAGTCCATGCTGCAATGTGTCAGGCTTCAGCAGCCTGTACGACACGAATTTGGAGCCTTCCAGTATGGCAAGTCATCCACATCCATCTGCTTCTGGTCAGCAGAGAGCCCAGCCTTTCAGCTCCTTGGCAAGCCACCGCTTCTCGGGTTCGTTCCGGGAGAAGGAGCTGGTGCCGGTCGCCGTACAGCCGTGGATGGGTTTTTCCAGCTCTGTGATGCTTACAGGATACCATGCCAGTGAGCCTGCCTTTCCTGAAAGGCAGCAAATACATCCTAGTGCCGAGCTTTTGTGCTTTCTGAAATGGATGCACTCAGGGATTTTATTGAAAGGAAGAAGACGGATGACACAGGCATAATAATTTGATTCAGTATAATAGAAATTTTATTTTATTTCTATATTAATGCTTTGGAAATGTTCTTTCTGTGTTCTTGATAGCATTCTGTACTGCATTTCTAACATGTCCTTTCTAATTGAGAAATAATTACGTTTCTAAACGGAATAGTTCAAAGATCGTTCTTGACTGCAGTTTGATTTCTTCTGACACAGATAATACATTACAGGCCTGTCTCAGGCATCGCTAGCATCAGTAATCTTGTTATATTGGTCCAGTTTTGCACCAACAGGGTTGGTCTTTTCCCTTTTCCAGTGCTTGCATAGCTCAGAAATAATGATTAAGCTCTGGCACAGATCTGGAAGGGAGTGTGGTTGCTCTTTGAAGCATGGAGACAGCAGGTTTCCAATGGCCAAAGAGAAACAGTAAGCAAATTAACAAGGAATAAAAAGGAGTAGAAAACAGAAGCGGAAGAATAAAGTTAGAATGCATTAATCAGTTAGATGTACTAAAGAGGAAAGTGTGGAGATACCTGTTTACAGGGCAAAGACTACATGCTCATTGAAAAGGGATTCAAGAAACTTCAGAAATAAATTGAAGCTGCTCTTTTGACTTGAGAAGTAGACACATTTTGAGAATATATTTTCCAAAATACAAAGCAATGAATTCCACTTTGTGGTAAAACTAAGTCTTTAAAGTATACAGCTAAATCTGTAAAGAATAGTGACATTCAAGAAAAAATTTAAAAGATGTTAGAAATGCAGAGCATGACGAGATTATGAAATGAACTTACTAGAAAAACATCGTTCCCGTAAAATATTAGACTCTGGGGAGACACCTCTGTCTGCAAATTGTGTTCCATCAGTAGGAAATAACAGATGTCATCTAAAGCACCAAAATGTGTTCTTTAAACTGGCAATAGTCGAGCACCCAAGGGCTCGGCTGTGCAGCAGGATGCTCTCCCGCTGTGCTGCAGCCCCTGCTTGCTCCCTGTATCCGGCTGCACGCGATCTGGGAACCAGCGAGCGAGGCAGTCGTTTGTTATAGGAACTTCTCTGATGATGTCAGATTATTACTTTTTTACCCTACTCATTTATTTACAAACCTGATCTTAGGGCCCGAATTAATCTGTCATGGTTCCTCTTCAACAGCAAGAACATTTAGACAATTAGCCACTGCCAAGGCAAATTGAGGGCTCCTTGTCACCGGCTCTGATGACAATCCTATAGTAAGGATGCTTTAGGAATAAGAAATCAATGAGAGGATGGTTTGAAATGACCCAGGGACTTTCCAACCCAGTGATTTAATAACACAGTGAATAAATAAATAAGTCTCAGTAAATACTAGTGGCCTAGAACAGAATCTGCCCAAAGGAGTTTTCTGATATTACTTTTACTCACGTCATAATACATTTCAGTTACATTTTCCCCTTTCTGTTCCATATATTGTATTAAAGATGAAAAAATGTTTCATATTAGTTTGAGTATTTCATGAATCTTTTTCCTTGCAAGTTTAATCAGAAAGGCCTTAAAATACAAATATTTAATTAGCTGACAGAACAATTTAAACACAGTTTGAAAGTGGTTCTTTTAACTGTAGATGTGTGTCTGGAGAAGCAACAAGGAGAAAAATCCCTTACTTTACTTTGAGATATGTTTAAGTTTTTCTTTCTTCTTCTGTACAGAGATGAACCTTTGTGATTTCACTCTCTCGTAAAGTAACTCTTCATCAGCTTAAATATGAAGATCTCTATCAGAGAGCACTTGGCTTTGACAAGCCTAGCAGAGTCCTACGTAGCCTGGAACACGGTAATGGCTGGCACAGAAATGAAAAGGACTTGGACAATAAACAAAAAATATCTCGGTAGTATGACTCATAAGTAACACAAAGGCAGCTCTGGCAGTGTCTGTACTAATTACAGACTAGTTGCTCTATTGTAACAATCATGGGCATTAAGTGTGTGGGATTCTGAAATGTGTGGGCATCCTGCTAAGCTTGATTTCAGTTCCCTGCAACTAAAATCCTGTCTGTCCCAGCTGGAAAGTGGGCAATGTATGTAGGTGCCTAAATATGGACTGAGGGGACTCAATGTGTGTATTTTTGTTTTGTTTTGTTTGGGCCTTCTGGCCACTGAGCTGTCAGAAATCATGGAGACAATTACATGCTGCACAACTGAACAACCAAGTGTCCTGTTGCAGCCTGGTGCCTTGGTCTGTTCCTCATTGCTCAGCACTACCAGAGAGCAGCGTTCCCAGACCATCCCGGCAGGATCGAAGAGCAGCAGTGCTTCCAAGCTGTGCTCGATCTGTGCAGGCAGATGATGCTTGTTTTATCTCCAGGATTTCAGGGCATGAAGTGATGCAGGCTGCTGAGGCTTTGAAAAGCAGAAATGGGTTCAAAAGGCTGGTGGTAAATCTTGGAGCTGCTTGACGGGAGTGCCTGCAATGCACTGCTGAGCAACTGCCTCTCTAAGGGACGGACGGGCTTCCTAGTCTGGTTAGAGAGGGATGGGTTTAGGCAGTACCATGTCAGTGTGATTCGAACCTGCAATTTAATGAAGCCAGGTCCAGATGTGGAATTGGCTCCATTTCAACAGTTAATGAACCGTAAAATTATCCAAGCTCAATTTTCTGTTTCCTTCAAGGTTCTTGCTTCCTACATTTGGGTGATTATTTCCCCGGGCACCAATTGCCCTTGCCCACTCTTTGTCCTCTTGTCCTTCAGACTTGGAGGATTTCTTTCTCCCTTTTCAGAAGGGTGGAGACCCTTTGCCTGTTTCCCAGATGCTTTAGGGATGTGAAGCATCATGCACAACTGCACAGAAAAGTGCTTGAAAGCTGCTCTGTCTTGACAACACCATGGGACCACCTTACAGGCGAAGATTTCTGTATTTAAGTGGTGTGCAGTGAGGAAGGTGGTCCCTGTGCTGGGAAACTTATGCACAGCAAGTATATCCTAACTATCCATGGCTACCATCTGATGATGTTTAAAAAATCATCATGTGAAGCATGCCAGCAGGGAAGGAGAATGAAAGATGCGAGTAAGGTTTTGGAAAGGAGAGGAGGGTTTGTTTTTGAACTGATATCTCCAGTAACGAAGAACTGAGAGAGGTCAGAAATCCCCTTTTGCACTGTGTCCACCTTCTCTAATCGCTCTAACGCGTCAGTAATGAAAACAACATTTAGCCTGTCATTATTCCCCATGTGATGCTCCCCTAGAATCGCTGTTTTGTTGTCAACACTCCAGTGAACAAAACCAGGGATATTTTTCAAACATTTCAGTTGTAATAGAGAGAACAAACAGCCAGCAGCCCGCGCTAATGCATTTGCTCTGACGCCAGCTCTGGCTCGCTGTGTGGTGCAGGGTTCGGCTGGAGAAGAGCTGGGGTCTGCGGTGCCCGGTTTTGCTGCTGCCCAGGGACTGGTGGAGAGGCCCTGAAAGGCTCAGCACACCTTGCTCAGGCTCTCTTGAAGCACTTCATCACTTGGTGCTTCTTTATACCAGCAAAGCAACACAGTGGAGTTGCAGGATGTGCTGTGAATAGGTTATGCCGAAGCCACAGAGGTTGCCTAGTGTAATGTCTGATTACTCTCGGGGTAAAGGAGTCTCCTTTTTTGTTTGGTGGGTTCACTGCACTGCTTGTGATGGGCATTTTTTGAAGTTCCACAGAACATACTGCTTTGTAAACTACACCAACATCTTGTTAGATCCTCTGCAGGTTCAAACTGGTCTCCCTTCAAACTGATCTCCCTTCCTTAGAAGGGAGACAAGCTGAGACCAACCACCAGAACGTTTTCCAGCTAGTTCTACACGCGCATTTTGACTATATAACCACAAATTTCCCATCGCGTTTGTTTTTAAGAACATAACTTCCCACATACATTGAAGCGAGTATTTGCACTACAGCAGTGATACGGGTTATTACTTAGCCCCTGAATATCCACACAGAGTATCCTGGAGTATGTCTGTTCTGTCCAACACCTTAATCGGGAGCTGGATGTAACAAAAGCCCAACTTCATGTGAGTGAATATTCATAGGTTTGCACAACTGAAATGTTTATAACATTAATATTCTCAGGATCACTTACGGTATTTCTTTTCTTCCAAAGGTGTAACGAGAGGCTCCCCAGGACAATTCTCAGATGTAAAATTGCAAACAACCGGATTTTACTGAGAGGATGTTCTGAAGAGACAGTAAGGTTACAGCTGGAGCCTGTGGTAACATCGGCACACAAGGATGTGCCTGCTCTCAGCATGGCTGTCACCAGGGTGACTTTGTCTGCAGCTCAAGCTGCAGTGGTGTTGCTCTGACACTGCCAGAGGTGATGAAAACTCTGTTAATCTCGCAATGGGATGGTGTGATTTGTGTAATGGGCAAAGCTGCTCACAGTGGTGTTTCTAGGGGGTTGTAAGCAGGGAGAAGTTTTCAAACCCAGGGAGCACTCTCCAAGAAGAATCATTGCAATAAATGAACCAAGGAAGCACGAGGAGATGGAGAGGAGCAGTTCCCTCCATCACAAATGGCCTTGCAACACTCCAATTTCCACTCATAAGGAGTGAAAAGCAAGTCAGGGGGAAGAGCAGGGCTCCGACCAGCCTTTGATCTGCGGTAAGAAAATGGAAGTGGGAGACACACACAGGCTTATGTAGTACTTTGCCTAAATATTGGTATTTCCTTCTAGTGCCTAAAACATGCAAGGGCTTTGGAAAGGTGGCAGAACCTGCTTTATTTTCACTGGCATTGATTGTGGTGAAGGTGGGCTGTAAACTCAGCTCAGCGCCAGGGCGATGCTGAAGGACAGGGGACAAGGACAAAGCAGATTTGTCTTGCCGAGAAGAGTTGGAGGGCATTCAGCACCCTTCTTGCTGCTTCTAGCAACACCCTGGGGCAATACCATTTCCACGCAGCTCTGGCAGAGTCCCCATGGCCAATGAGGGAGCAAAGCCATGGCTTGGCCTAGGGGAAATGACAGTCACTTGTAAGGGTTCAGGTAGAGCAGGCGGAGGGAGGGAGGATGTGTCAGGACACGGTGTCCTGTGAGCGTGACAGCCTCCTGTCCTCAAGGCTGTTCTCATTTTGCAGGCTGAACTTTCCATACCTCACCCAGCACGTGCAGAAGGAGGATAGAGATTGCTTTTGCATGGGTGCTGCTCTGCTAAAAAACTGCCTGGCAAAGGTGGGTGTGATTAATAACCCGAGTGCCCCTGTCCCTCCTACAACACATGCATCTCCCAGGAGCTCTGCAGCACAAACCCTGCAGGCACTGGGGACAGATTCCTGTGTTTGTGACAGTGTGATCACTGGCCAGGACTATGTCCAAGAGGTTGCAATGAGAAGAACACACAAACATAGCTGCGTAGAATTTGCTTTTTGCTTGAGAAGGTTTAACAGAGGCGTAATACTGCCCCGCAGGCAGTGAGGTGCCATTTCAATGAATGAACAAATAACCTGGTGTCCCCATTCAGGAGCCTCTTGAAATGTCCTTCGCTACCAATTCTGTCACGCAAGGTCGTGAAGGAAGGAGCTCTGCTGTCCTTTATTTGGCTACCACACAGAGAGCTGTGCCAGCACTCCAGCAGCAGAGCTGCCCCCTGGGAAGGACAGGGCTTGGGACCAAGGGAGGCTCTCTGACAGGTTCAGCCAGCGCTCGCACTCATGCTCTGGGATGGTGAATCTTCTGCTGGAAGCTGAGTCAACCAAGAGCCCTTCATGCCTGATGACACCACCACTGCTTAACGGCTGCTCATCATCCTTAAATAAGAACATGCTGCTATAGGGCTCCAATATTTGCACTCACTTTCCAGGTGAGATTTTAAAGGCTTATTGGTGAGAGTTATACAACCCACACTCCAGAGCGGCCTTGCCAGTATTATATTTTTCACAAATAAACCAATGCTGTATCTATTCATTGCCAGCATTTATTTCATGTCAGTGTTCTGTGTGTTGAATAGCAACTGCCCATCGTGTACTGTAGTGTGGTTGTGTTTGATTTTGAACAAAAGATGAGAGCAGACGTTACCTTAAATATTCATGAAGAAATGTCAGCACAGATGAGGCAGTACAGGGGGAGGGATGGAGGTGGGCTAGGCATAAATCATTTATAGCCATGAAGCATGAGTAGCTATTCTGGTCACATCATTCTCAGCAATATTAGTTTAATAATGCGATGCAAATCTTCTCTTTTATGGCAATCTGCAAATAAAAAAAGCACTTATTACTGGAAACATATTGGCTTGGGAAACCTGGCTGGCAGCCTTCAATTTTAAAAATTGTCATGGGTTTGCATTAAATAAACCCGTGGGGAGAGTCCTCCCCATTGCAAACCCCAACAAAGCTGTTTTCAGAAAGTAAGTGCCTTCACTGCTGGTGAGGGCAAAAGGCCAGCTGCCTGGGCATCTCGTAGTTTCAGAAAAACCTCAAATACCTCAGCACCAAGAAGCACCAAGCAGCCTTGAATAGGTGGTACTTATCCAGCCAAAGGCAAATTCTGCTTTCCTTTCATGTACAGCACAGCTACGCTGGGGATGGTATTCAAGGGCTTTAAGGTGACAGGTGTATTAGGTTAAAACAACAAATCTTTCAAAAGATTTTTTTGAGGCCTTTGGTTTCTCTGTAAATTCATGTCTGCCTTTGCTCTGTGCTGCTGCTTTTAATTCTGAACTGCTGGGTCAGCTTTGCTTTACAATCAGCAGTGGCATAGAACAGATGTGATACAGCTGCATTACAGACCTTGGGACTTGGTTATTCCCAGGTAAGTTGCTCAAACTCCCTGCAGGTGACCTCCTGCAGCTCCTCTGCAGCGTGCTGCTTGCTGGGGGGCCGTGTGGGACTGGTTCTTGCACCTAAAGATAGCTTTATGTACATAATTTATTTTTGCATTTTGCTGGGGTAATGTCAGAAACTTGCACAGTTTCCTTGTCTGAATCACTGGTCAATTCATGTGGTGTTTATTTTTTCTTGTCTGCAGGCTTTTATATAACTACTTGTCTTGCTACAATCATTGCATATGATTTCTTGGAAAAATCAAACTTTTGCCTGCTTCTCTAAGACTCTACCTCTGGATGTAAAATTTCCCTGTAACATTTACCATCTGATCCAATCTGGCTTCTCATGTTGCCCTTCTCCCACCATTTATAAGAAATTCCTTCGAAACTGAAGGATAGAGGAGACAAAAAGCTGTCTGGTCTTAGCAGAGCCTACGGTTTGTACCAGAAACAGTTGGCTGGTGCCGTTCCCTGTTTCCCCTGTGGGAGATCACGGCTGGGTAACCAACAAGGCAATTAGCAGAAGCAGAGCACTGTTGATGCTTCGACTGGTGATTGTACATCCTGGGTAGCAAAGAACACCAAAATTATTTGAGGGAATCAATGATGAAAGAGCAAAGGAATCACATCAGTGTTTTACATGATGTTAGAGGAAGCCAGTTGGCTTGTAGGATGAAACTGCTGGAATTGGGGCGAAAAATTGAGTCTGGGGACACAAGAATAGAGAGTTAGTTGTTCTCTATTAAGAGCTGTCTTTTAAAAAGACAGTTCTGTCTGTGACATTTGCTGACATGGAAAATCTAAGATGCCAGGTGTCATCTTAAACTCCCTATTCCAGCTATCGCTAAGGGAAAAAAAATCTTGAAGCCTTTGGTTTCTCTGTATAGGCTTATGTCTCAGCTACTGAGACATCTGAAAAAGGCACATGTAGTTAAGAACAATGCTTTGAATTTTTGTAATACCTGGGATAATTTTATCAGAGAGGGATTTAGGTGGTAATGCATTACATTAGCCTACTGCTGTGCAGGATATATGGAAATTAGTGATGGATTAGATTTCAGAAAGCTTATAAAAAGAGTCTTGCAAGACCTTTAACCTTAAAATCGTTCATAGCTGAGCAATCCATTAAAATAAGTATTGAAGTAATCCTTGGCCGGTACAGGAGTAAGAAACATGCTAGTGATTAATGGGGTTTGGTTACTTCCTTAAAAGTTTAATGTGCAGCTGTACAGTAATAGCTCTAATAATGGAAGCTGCAAGACTTCAGTCTGTTTTAAGAAAAGCTGGATGTAGGGCTGTGAAAGGGGCATGTGTTTTTTGCTAAGAGCACATAAACTAAGAGCTGGATGCTCTGCAAGGCCCTTTGCAGGCTCTCTGGTGTCTGCGCCACAGCCCAGCACAGGCACGGTGGCTACCAGCAGCCTAAGACACCTTCTGTGAGGAAGACTACTCCACTGGGGCTTTGGGGGGGGTGATTCAGGTAGGTTCAGCTCAGGCACAAAGGTTGCATGAAGGCATTTTGTCTTTGCTTGGAGATGCATGGCTCTGGCCAAGTCCCCAGGGAGTGGTGTCTTACGTGTCACACTCCCAGGGGTTCCCCGGTCTTGCAGGCAGCGCTGGTGTTTCACACTCACGGGTGTCTCTGGCTGGGCCAGGGCTTGATTTTACACACACAGTAGTTTCCTCAGTGTCAGAGCAGATTATCCTGCCAAGGCGGTGATCTGACAGTCCTGTCTGCACTGTTTTACAGAGCCTGGCTGCCTAATGCCACCCAGCGTAATTTTCAGGGCTGGAAGTAGAAGGTTAACGGTGGAAGTGCAAATCAGGTTTTCCTGTCGGACACTCATAGCACTGGCAGACTGTGGGGCTTGCTGACTCCACAGGGAACAAGATCACCGTGAAAAGACTCATCACCAGTGACGAGTGCTGGAATATATATGTCTGCATGGAAAAACATTGCCAATGGTCTTCATTTTGAGCTGCTGGTGAGAGGCTTAGTGCTACAGAGAAGGAATTTCACTTGTAATGCAAAGAAAATTCACTTCCACTGTCAGCTTGCCCGATGGCTCCTTTTGCTAGTGTTGTTACGAAGCAGGTACAAAGCAAGGCAGGCTGGCAGCATCATTTCTTATCAGCAGCGTTGGATTCATACTGGGGACCTGCGGGCTGTCGAGGGTCATGGGCAGGGCTGTGGCCAGGCCAGCGTGGGTGTCCCTGGCCTCACTGGGCAGCCCTTGCTGCCATCCCACGCTGAGGGGCTCCTGTAGGCAGCTGCAGCGTGAAAACTGGTCTGGCTTGCTCTAAAGGGAGAGCAAGGGTGAACTGGTGGTTGTTCTCATTCATTTAAGGATGACTGGTGGCTGGTCACAGCATCCAGCTGAGCTGCAGCCGCACCAAAGGGCAGGTACATCATCTCCCCGTTTGCAGCTGGGCACAAAGCAGAGGTGTGCTGCACCAGGCTGTGTCTGCACAGCTGCTGCAGAAGCCGGTACCTGCGCGGTACCAGCCTGCCAAGGACCACAATCATGCCTGAGTTTATGCTTTGTTAGACGAGCTCTGCAGTTTTGCTCGTAGAACAATCCTCTATTTAACAAGCTATGCCATCATTTCTGCTCTGATACGGGCCTTCAATTTGATGTATGCTTGTACACTTGATGCATGCTTACTGTTCTTTTAAAAATAATTCTCCAATTCATCCACCCGCTTTTGACACGTTACCTCAGTTTAACTAAGGATGTGCTGCTAATTCCAGTAACTGCCTATTCATCACAACAGATCTGTCAGTGGCATTTTCCATCACTAATCACTAGAGCTGTTTGTTTTATCATTGCAAGAATTGCATTAACTCTGCTGAGCCACGAAGGCCATTACCCTTGGCTGCAGCAGCTGCCGAAACAAACGAGACCATGACTGTGCATCCTGCAGCAACTTTGAGAGCTTGCTTTTCCTCCCACCTTTCTCTTCCAGATGTCAGGTGTTAGTGAAATGTGCCAGGGTCTCAGAGTAGTAATCACATCAATTTGAGCAGTGAACAAGCTGTCATAATTTACTGTACTAATGAAAATTATGATGACACCACAACAGAAATCCTTGCCAACCTAATCATCTCATACCACCATAGCACAAAGTTATTTAAAGACTAATGTTCTTAGTAATGTGTACAAGCTTAGGAACAATTTCTGAAGATGATTAAGCACCAAAGCAAAGTGGAGTTGTAAGGTGAATGTAGTTGTTCGTTTGGTGGTGAGCATGCGTTCCTCTAAGCACCCGCGTTATTC
>NW_010428483.1:25541-58113 GCF_000710305.1 Buceros rhinoceros silvestris
TTAGAGAAAACAAGTTCAATGAATCGTGGTGGAAGAAAAGGTGGGGAAAAGTAATTCCTGGGCAGAGAAGCGCTGAGGATTCAGTGTTGCTGCCGTGCAACCTGTCACTAAGGAAGATGCATACTCAGTTTGCTACCATTGAATTTCCTCAGTGTGGATCATAAAATTAAATTAATCGAGGGGAAAAAAAGGATTAGAGAAACTTTCTGAGGAAGAAGATATGATTCAGACTTTCTATGGTGTTTTAGCTTAGCACCTGTGCAGAGAGAAAAGGAAAGAAGTGGGTCCTCTCCATCACCAGCGTAAAGTCATCAGCATGTGCAAAAAACCCCGTATATTTACTTCATCATCTTTTTCAGGGAATGTGCGGAGGAAGGAATCCACAAAGGTTTATCAGAGGGGAAAAGAGCGTGAATTCAAATTAGTTTTAGAGACCTGTAAGAACTAGTTTGTGTGATTTGATCTACTTCAAATTCTATCCCTCCAGTGGTGACTCATGAAGCAGAATGTCAAACCACAGTAAATTCAAGGAATAGATACGACACTAAAAGACTGAAGGAAAGCAAAAATGAATGTGCAAGTGGGCAGAACAAACAGGGAGGCTGGTGGGAGGACAGAGGGAACAAAGGGAATCTGAGGCAAAGAGGTGAGCAGGGAACATGACAATATGATGGACAACATGATCTTCTCACATTCCATTTGATATTCTCCACTGCCGTATTTGGAGGTATTGTTCCTCAGAATGTAAAAAAGTGTTTTGAAGGAGGAATGGAAGACTCAAGTGAGCAAAGGGAGAAATCTGTTTGGATGAGTTCCTCCTTGGCTTTTAGACCAGGGGAATGATTCTTGGAATGTCTGAAAAGTCTTGGCAACGCTGGAAACTTGCCAGTCGACTAAACATCCAATTCTTACGTTTCTGTGATGTACAAAACCCACAATATCTCACATCAAGTTCAAGTTACTTTTTCCGGAGGAGAGGTGGCCCATGGTTTTCCAGAGGTGCAAAACTCTCGCTCTGACAGGTGAGAGCCAGCAGCCCCGCAAGCAGCTGGTTGGCTTTGTGTAAGTTCTTGGCTTGGTGCTTCCCTGGGATGAACTCTCACGGGCTACGGAAGGTGAGATGAGAAGCCATGGCTATAATAACCTCAAAGGAAGAGATATGAGGACAGAAGACTGAGAAGAAAAGCCGTGGAGTCACAGAATCATTTCCATTGGAAGAAACCTTTAAGATCGTCAAGTCCAACTGTTAACCCAGCACTGCCAGGTCAGTAAGCCATGTCCCTAAGTACCACATGGCTTTTAAATGCCGCCAGGGATGGTGGCTCCACCATGTCCCTGGGCAACCTGTCCCAATGCTTCACATCTCTTTTGGTGAATAAATTTTTCCTAATACCCAGCCTAAACCTCCTAAACCTCCCCTGGTGTAACCTGAGGCCATTTCCTCTCATCCTATTGGTTGTTACTTGGGAGAACAGATTGACACCCGCCTGGCTACAACCTCCTTTAAGGTAGTTGTAGAGAGCGATAAGGTCTCCCCTCAGCCTCCTTTTCTCCAGGCTGAACAACCCCAGGTCCCTCAGCTGCTCCTCACAGGACTTGCTCTCCAGACCCTTCAGCAGCTTCATTGCCCTTCTCTGGACACAATCCAGCACCTCAATGACCTTCTTGTAGGGAGGGGCCCAAAACTGGACATAGTATTTGAGGTGTGGCCTCATCAGTGCCCAGAGTACAGGGGGACAATCCCTTCCCTGCTCCTGCTGGTCACACTATTCCTGGTACAAGCCAGGATGCTGTTGGCCTTCTTGGCCACCTGGGCACGCTGCTGGCTCATACTCAGCCAACTGTTGACCAACATTCCCAGGTCCTTTTCCGAGAGTCAGTTTCCAAACACTCTTCCCCAAGCCTGTAGTGTTGAAGGGGTTTGTTGAGAACCAAGTGTGGGACTCAGCACTTGGCCTTGTTGAACTCCATGCTGTTGGCCTCAGTCCATCGATCCAGCCTGTCCAGATCCCTCTGTGGAGCCTCCTGACCTTCAAGCAGATCAACACACCCACCCAGCTTGGTGTCATCTGCAAACTCAAGTGTGTGCTCAATCCCCTCATCCAGACCATTGATAAAGATGTCAGTGAGAACAGGCCCCGGTCCTGATCCCCGAGGAACACCACTGGTGACCAGCCACCGCTGAATTTGATTCATGGCCCAGCCATCCAGCCAGTTTTTTACTCAGCGGAGTGTACACTCATCTAAGCCACAGGCAGCCAGGTTCTCCAGGAGAATGCTGTGGGAATCAGGGTCAAAGGCCTTACTAAAGTCCAGGTAGACAATGTCCACATCCTTTCCCTCATCCACTGAGTGGATCACTTTGTCATAGGAGGAGATCATGTTACTCAGGCAGGACTTGCCTTTTGTAAGGCCATGCTGACTGGGCCTGATCACCTGGTTGTCCTGTACATGCCAAGTGATGGCACTCAAGATGATCTGCTCCATAGCCTGGAGCCTTCTTGTAGATGGGTGTCACATGAGCTAACCTCCGGTCAACTGGTACCTCCCCAGTTAGCCAGGACTACAGATAAATGATGGAAAGTGGCTTGGTGAGCACTTCTGCCATGTCCCTCAATACCCTTGGGTGGATCCAATCTGGCCTCGTGGACTTGTGCACATCTAAGGGGTGCAATACGTCACAGACCTCACGGTTTATGGGGACTTCATTCTGCTCCCCATCTCTGTCTTCCAGCTCAGAATCCTCAAGAATTGAAAACTCTGCAATCTCATGATCACTATGTCCAAGACAGCCTCCAACCTTCATATCACCCACAAGTCCTTCTCCGTTTGTGAACAACAGGCCTAGCAGAGAGCCTTCCCTGGTTGGCTCCCTCACCAGCTGTGTGAGGAAGTTCTCTTCCACACACTCTAGGCACCTCCTGGACTGTTTCCTCTCCGCTGTATTGTATTTCCAGCAGATATCAGGTAAGTTGAAACCCCCCACAAGAACAAGTAGTAGCGATCATGAGACTTCTACCAGCTACTTATAGAATATTTCATCTACGTCCTCATCCTGGTTGAGTGATCTATAACAGACTCCCGCAATGATGTCTGCCTTGTCGGCCTTTCCCCTGATTGTTACCCATAAACACTCCACCCTATCATCACCATCATCATGCTCAAGACAATCAAAACCCTAAGACACAGGGCCACTCCACCATCTCTTCTTCCTGGCCTATCCCTTTTGAAGGTTTATCACCATCCAACACAGCACTCCAGTTGCGTGAATCATCCCATCATGTCTCCATCATGGTGACTACATCATAGTTTGTCTGTTGTACAGTATCCTCCTGTTGTTCACGCTCCTCCTGGTTGTTGCCCATGCTACATGCATTGGTGTAGATGCACTTTGGCTGGGCCACTGATCCTGTCGTCTTTTTTTTGGATGAAATTCCAAAAATATGGAAATCCACAAAACTCAGGCTAAGCTTTTGATGAAGAAAGGGTCTGTATCTTAGCACTCTCAGCATCCTGTTCTTGTTTGACTTTGGAGGCCACCATTCTCTTCTCACACATACTCAGAGCTGCTCACAGCCATCCTGTGTGCCTTGGGAATATTTCTGCTCTGATTTTTGAAGGAAATGAGGCATTTACAGTCAGCCTGGCTTTTTCTCCCTATGCCTGTCCCTGACCTCCTCTAATGAAGTGTGACAGCATGAATTTCTGTCAGCTGAATTTCACTGGACAATAGGAATATTTGGACATACAGCAAGGAAAATCTGCAAGCCCCAAAGACACAGCTAGCTTGGTTAGGAGAACAGCTCTACAGATACCTAAACCCTGTCAGCTCTGCAGACAGATCAACCCTCTCAGCTCTGCAGATACTTCTGCAGATCACTCACACAAAGATACTCCAGCTGTCACTCTACAGCCACCTATCTTTGTTGCTGCTCCCCATATCCAGGCAACCTATACATTATCAGCAGGTTAAGGGGCATTTATGTGTTACCTAGAGTAACGAGAATGGCTGCTGCTGCTTTTAAACATAAGCCAGATCTGCACAGAGCCAGCACCGTTTTCTCTGCCCTGCATGCCCCAGTACCCCCAGGTCCAAGGCAATGACAATGGCTCTTCTCAGAGTCATGCTCAGTTCAAGATATCTCAACAAGCGGGAGAAACACGTACAAAGGCAACTTCGGTGGCTTCGGTGTTCGGCTACACGCCCTTCAAGGAGCGACTGGCTGCACGTGGAAAGCTAAGCGCCTGTGTTTATGAGGCATGAGGGCTCTTTTTATTACACAACATACTAAAGCATTTACTGTATATTTCTCTCTATTGATCCAGAATCACTGTATTTCCTTACTTGGGATTTTAAGCCTCTCATTCAGTTGAGGTAAAAAGAATATCTCCTTCTTGTGCAAAAAGGCACTAAATTGTCAGTAAAGTTGTTTTGCTCGTGCTGGTCTCCAAGAAATGCCTGTGTGTGCCTGGAGCCAGCACTCACAGGGCTGGTAAAGAAGTAGTGACAGCGTGTAGCTGTGCTGCACTTTCTGCGAGTGAGGGTGAGCTCCAGCTTCTCACCTGAGGTGGCACCTGTCTCATCTGAGGGTCATTAGCCATAGGGAAAAGCTCACCAACCTGTACAGAAATTTTTAGAGGAAGAGTTAAGTGTCAGTCCAAGCATTGCTGAATTGCTGAACTCTCTTACAAGCTTGGAACCTCCCCTCCAGGAAAATCCCAGGATTTAACCAAGAAAGAGGTGAAGGATGTGTTTTGTTTTTAAAGAGGACAAGAGGGAATTGAAAATTAGAGATTTCTGTCAGAAGAGCATTGGATATATGACGGTGCTCTTTAAGCCCTATCTTGCACCTTAAATGTAGCTTGCAAGGTTAACAAAATCCACAGACGGCCACACTGGGAGTGCTGAATCATTACATTTTACACAGTCCTTTGCACTATGAAACCTGGATGGTTCCCAAGAGTGAGCAATCTGGAAATAAAAATGAGCCTGATCAATAAAATGAAATGGCTTGAAGAAAACTGAGTTTAGTGCTCTGTAAGTCCTAATTGGCTTTGCAAGTATCAGAGGTGACCTTGCCCTTCACAGCCTCACTATGATAGCAGTGTGGAGGGTTTCTGCAAGATAACAACAGTGCAGTGGTGATCCTGGTGCTCTTGACAACCCAGAAGACACTGACCACAGGAGAAATCGGAGGGAGAAGGGCCGGCAGGAATGGCAATGGCAAAATGTCCCAGTGGCGGCTGATGAGCTGAGATTTTCACGCCCTGCTTGGGTTAGCAGGCTGCAACATCAGCTCTTCTTTACATCAGGTGCTGGCTAATACTTGTTTGTAGCCCTACATGCCAGATGCTTTTTTTTTCAAAGATACAAGATATGGACATACAAATTACTAACATGGGTGAGCTAATATAAAGACAAGTACCCAGCAGCACGAGCTATTTAAATAGGGAAGTTGAACAAAATCCACCCCACATGGCTTTCAACTCTCAACCCCATGATCTAAAAATTTGCTAATAGAATTCTAAAACCTCCAGAGAAAACCCTCTTCTCAGCAGCATGTGTGGACAGACGACACTTCAGAGGTTTCACAGTGGTTAGCCAACAGCGGCAGTCCAGCAGAGCCCAGGTATCTCTTTCCACAATGCTCTGCTCCCATCTAGGATACAGAGCTGCCCTTTTATCAGCACCACACAAAAGATAAGAGAAATTTGCAGAGCAAAATGTGTTGTATCATACAAACTGGAAACACAGTAGGCTTGGCTTCAGAAAGTCCGGTTTGAATGACGTTTTCAGCAATGCCCAGAGGAATCCCCGAAGATACGTTTTGAACCACTCTACCACAAGATAAGCAGAAGCTCCCAGAAGGTTTCCCTTCCCTTGCCATGCGGATTTGAGCTGACAAGAGAGGTTTGCCTCCTGAGGACGCTCAGTCCTGCCAGGCTTTCACTGGTGTTGTTTAAAGTCTGCACGTTTCATTGCCTGCGTTTTGTAACCTGGCACTGAAAACTCACTTTGAGCTAAAATGTGACATTTCTCCTTTGTAATGAGAAAGTCATGTCCTTGTCCACTTGAAAATTCTAATAACACAAATTTGAAATGAGCTTTGAATATTTAAACCCTTTTAAATGAAACACTTGCTGTTGGTGAGGAACAGACAATGACAGTTCAGGAGGGGAGCAGGAGAGAACAGTTTTGCTGTTTGTGCTCTCCACTGCTGCAGGAGAAGCATTTGGATGATGACTGCTGATGACCCGTCCAGGGCTGCAGGCAGCCCTGTAGCTTTGGGGACCCGAATAATGATTATTTTTCCATCCATATGAACTCTGTGTTTGAGCTGCTGCTCTGACTAGCCACAGCGGCCATCGCTTTGCAGCAAGGGTGGGTGTGGTGGAGTATCTGCCAACATCCATCCCAACACAGCCACTGACCCCACCACGGAACAGCCCTGGGGTTTACAGAGCTGGAAGCACAGACCAAGGGCTAGATGGACCCATAAAAGTGTTGCATCTAGGGTCACCTAGTCAGATTGCCTAAAAGACATGCAAAGGTGGAGGTTTCATTGCCACAGACGTGTCTCCCCAGAGCCACCGCAAAGCTTGGCTGACCTTGGGGTCACCTCTTAACCCCACTGCTGTGTAACCAAAGCAATTTTCACAGGGGCTCCACAACTTCAGCAGTGCCAGCCTCGTGGCTTTTATTTAATTTGACAACACAGTGGCCACAGCCATGAGACTTGCTAAGCTTCGGAAGCATGGACTTGTCAGCAAAGTGATGGAGATCTCTTTTATTTGAAATGTCTCCTTCTCCTTTCAAAAAATAATTCACATTTCCATAGCTCTAGCAATAAATCCATAGACCTCCAAGGGTAAAAATGGTAACTAGAGGGAAACCGTGGTGCCTGGGGTGATACGCTGCTGTGTAATCTTATGATGGCAGGGTAAATAACTAGTGTCATTGTCTTGTAATGTACTTATTACTTTATCAAGATAAACATTAGAGGATGCATCACATTTCTTTATGTTTTTCACTTCCTATTAAACTCCTGGCTGCTTCAACGAGCCCTCTGTACACAGCTTGACTGCAGACTCGTGATCTGTAACTTTCCGCAGCATGATATTATCATTTCTCAAGTCCTGTTCAACTCCAGCTGTAACTTTTCTTGGGCAAAGATGAATGTCATGAGCAAAATCCAGGCACAGGCAAAATTCATCTCAATTTATCGTGGACAGAAAAAGTAACTGAGGGTACCTTGCTGAAAGCAAAATAAACTGCTTGAATGAGTTTACAATAAGTAATAAAATACAGCAGGGAGAGACCATCTACTATAGGGGAAGAACGTAATACATGATGTTGGTAATTCAGTTTAAATCGATGCTATTAAGCAAGTATAAAGGTGATTATCACCTTTTTTAGGCATTAAAGTTATATTCATAAGCCTGTTGGTGTGTGGCATCTAGCAATATAAAAGACCGTCTTTTAAAACCTTCCAGAAAAAGCTATGTATGCTTTATGCCACTTCCAGGACTGGCAGCTCTTGCAGCAGTAGCGAAGGATGAAGGCAGGCCCTCAGCTGACATAAAGACAAAGTCCATTACCCTCGGGACCACGTTACAAACCCTGAAAACCCAAATGTCTTGCCCAATCCATGGAGGAGCTGCTGAGGCCAGACCAAGAATTAAATCAGTTCTGGCATTAGTCCCCCAGCCCAATGTACAGACTCATCTTCAACCCCGTGCTGCAGAAACCAGAGAAGAAACACCAGCACACGCATTTGAAGCCAGTACTGGCCGCCCACCAGCATCATGTCACAGAACTAGATTATTTTAGCATAGATTCAAAAGGGAATAATTTTACAGCATGAGGCACCTGTAGATGTTTCGTAGACATTGGCTCTTTGCAGCTTTGGGCTGGTTTTGGAGGAGCCACTTGCACTGGCTTGTAGCTTCGCAACCCCAAATCCCAGTTCAGCTCCCACTCCACTGTTTGCCCTGAGTACTCCCTAGTCCGGGAGGTGTCCAAACGGGCCACGTGGACCTCTGTTCTCCACATTTCTTCCACAGATTTCTGGCTTCTTTTTTTGAATGGGTGCACTGGGAATTACACAGGATATTCTTGCACGATACTAGTAACTAACCTTTCCCTGTCAGTTCAGTATACGAAGCAGCTCTGAATCCTCATTATTTTGCCAGCTCTTCTGATGCCCGGTACCATCTGTGGAGATGCAGCTCCAGGAGACAAGTGGTTACCAGTGGTAACCAGAGGATCTCAGGATCCTCTTTGCTTCCCTGAAAGGATCAAAATAAAGCCTGAATATGTGCACTTCAAAGACTTAAATCCTAGAAGGAAAAAAACCCCAACACCATCTATATGACTTTCTAAATCTCACGACTTGTAAGTCAATATCACGGTTTCAGAGCATTTGGGCTTGGAAAGCAGTCTGAGAGCAGAATCTCTCTCCCGCCCAAAACTCAGATGTTGGAGATTTTCCAGCACAGGCTTGTCCCTCAGCAAATGCTGATGCGTTTCACTGACCTGGTGACCTGGGATTATGTTTTGCTGTAACTGCCCTCGAAGGCAGTGATCCCTTGGTGCAGGAGGGTTTAAGACTGGCTGTGGCAGCACTGCAGGAGCAATCTGTGGTGTCTGTCAGGAGGGATGCAGAGTTCAGCACCAAGAAAGTCATTGGAAAGAAAGCAGCAACCTCAGTCCTTGTGGGTCCTCCAGGTTGTTATGGCTTCATGGATTAACCTCCAAGAAGTTGCCTTAAATAATGAAATACCCCAAAATGTAGATGAGCTGGAGCCAGTGCTCGTTCCACTTATTGTTGACCATCCTATTGCTCCAATCCAGATGCATCTGTTTTAAATAGCTCTTTCAAACGATAGCCAGGTTAATTAGAGTTAATTCTGAATGGGGTTTTCCAAACCACAGCTGACTCACGGCATTGAAACCAGCATGAGAGGGACATGCAGCACGTTCCCTGCTCCACCCTTAGAGAGGGCTGAGCAGCACGACGTCTCTGACACAGCTCTGTGCTCTGCTACAGTGCAGATCCACCCTGACAACAGCCAAATCAGCAACGTCACTGATAAACAGACAAAGAAAACCAGGCTGTATCTCCAAGACATAGGTGGCCAGTGGGGATGCTCCATCCCCACTCCACAAAGCTTCCTGTCCAGTGGGTCGTACCATGTCCAGAGAAGCTGCAGTGGGGAAGCATCAGTAGTGGGAAAGGAGAGCTTTAACCAAAGATTCCCTGAATCTCTTGATGAAACGACAACTGGCTCAAAGATTCCTGAATTTAAACCAGTAGCTTTTTTCCCCATCAAGAAATTGAACTTTGGCTGTACAGGTCCGAGAGGACCTTTACTCTCCAGGCAAGGCATCCCTGCTGATCACAGTTTCAGTAAGTACATTATAAATACTGCTTTTACAGTTGAACTCTTCCCATCAAAGCAGGAGCATTCTCATTAAATTATTTAGAAAAGCCCATAATTACCAGGGTTTAATTTATTAACAAGATGTGCAATTGGAACACTAACTTTGGAGATAATGAAATCGTGCTAACTCTAAGACTGGGAATGAGAACATGAGCACCATGGAAACTGTCACCAACAAAAGCCATAATACTGCAGAGAGGTGGTTTGCCCACCTGTTGAAAACACCCAGCACATTCCCTCTCTGAATAGGGAAACAGGGCAAATATTACTCAGGCTGCACGTGATGCTGAGAGAGAACAAAAGACCAGTTTGTGGGTTGCAACAGTGGTTTCCTTTGGTGGCTTCACCAGGTGTACACCTCTGCGGCACTGACATCCAGAGTGTCCTGAGAGAGGCAAGGCAGGATGCATTAACTCGAAACTCCAGACTGCGGTGAAGATAACTGCTCTCTCCAGGCACCTTCCAGAAATACACTCACTTCTCCAGAGGCCTATTAGAAAAATTGTGAAAAAAAGAAAAAAATAATACAATTGCTTCTACCTTTCCTTCCCGTACAAGGCTGTTCACTAGCAATGATGCACACTGCGGTGCCAGACCCTTTCGTATAGCCCCAGAAACCGCTAGAACCCCATCTCTGCACCCCTCCAGAAGAGTATTTCTTTTCCAACAGGTGAGAGACCTCAGTGGCTGCCAGGTACATGGCCAGCTTGCAGGAAATCCCTCTGTTCAGCAGCTCCAGGAACCCAGATGAGCCTTCGACAGAGACAAACACCAGTTGCCATCAGCAGGGACTTTCCCTGGCAGAAAAGTTGCTGCTAGTGGAGTAAGCAGAAGGATGGAGAAGTATATTTAACTTTAGGGGCCCAGAAGCAAGATGTCAAGGGATGCTGTGGGACAAAGTTTTTGGAGGATGCTGGAGCACCCCAGCACTTGTGTTGGGCCTGCCTCTCCTTGAGGGGGAGCAGGGAGATGTGCTGCCCCATAACTCACCCCAACACTTGGAAAAGGCAGCATGAGACATGTGGAAGTTCTTATTTTCTGGTGTCAGAAATACTTCTGCCTCTTAGCTCAGGAGCAGAAACGCTGCCCTGTAATTTGTCCTGATCCAAAGCACTAGACAGCAGTTACATGCAAACCAGGCTTCACGCCGTTAGATGCTTTAATGAGGAGGTCAGTGTCTTTTGCATTGAGGGATTTGGGATTTGTACATTAACTGGAGTGGCATGTGTTAGAAGGACATGTGAATTAACGACTCTATTTATAACCCATCTCATTATCACACACAGCGTGATGCCTCAGACAGCCGCTAATTCTCTTAACCAATTGCAACTGCTGGAAATAAAACTGCTTTGCTTCAGCTGTGATCTGTTAGAAGAATGCTGTTGTTATTGTTTGCTTTTTAATGTAAAAAGCTCTGTTCAAAGAAAGGCTCCATGATTGCATGATGTAACTCCCCTGAGTCTAAAAATATACAGATACAAAAATGTTCATGTTGAGGCTGATAAATGAACAATGAACAAATTACACGCTTGATTCCCTGCTTTGCCTTCCTTTTGATCTCTAATATTAGATTGTTATAATTGTTTTTCAGCTCCTTGTGCACATATTACCAACGTGTGTGTTGCTATAGAAATGTCAAATTCACCATATTGTCCCTTAGTTTTTAAAAGAAATGTGCCCCTCCTTTTATTTCTGTCCTATTCTTTGACACAAAAATCAGAAACCCCCGTCTGATAAATACTAAAGCCTCAGATGTGATTCCAGCCTTTTCCCGGAAGAGTCTCTAGCATGGGTCTGGATTTTCTGATGCTTTCAGCTGGGAGAGGAAACTGAGCACTTACCCTGCTTGTATAGAAAACAGGTAAAAAGGCGCCTTTTTGTTCTATGTATCTGTAGCTATGTATTTATAAGGGTTTTAAGGACTTTAAGGAGGACTTATAAGGAAACCAGATGATTTTCCTAAACCCAGATATCCAACAGTAAAAATCCATTCTTCTTTCTCCTGTCAAAAGAAATCACTATTTGCAAGGTTGGCTTCCCAGGGGCAACATCTCTGACCTGTCTTCAGTTTCCTTCTTCTGTATGAGGATGTGATGACTTTCTAAGCAAAGAATAGCAAGTGTCTGTGCATCTGCTGTGAGCTAATTAGTCCTCACCTACAAACCAAGGGAGATTTTTGCTCCTCCTTTATGCTTTGAGCTGGGGCTGGCAGCACTTGGAGGACCCTGGTGTCAGTACAGAAAAAAATGTCACTTCCCCGTGTCTCCTCCAACCAGGCCTTCAGGGCTGTGCAGAGAGGGACCTCGCACTTGAGATGGAGGCACAATGTGTTCAACTGTCCCTAACTGATCGGGAAAAGAGGAGAGACCATGCTGTGGTGGAGAAAGAGCAGGGCTGAGGGTGGAGAAAGCTTCTGCTCAGCAACGAGCAGTGCTCTTTCTGCTGCTGAGAAAATAAACACTGAGAATCAATTGACTCTGAATACAAGTGAAAATAATGTGACTTATGGAAATGAATTCATTGCGACTGACAGTAATACTAATAAAGATCCATTTCCAGTGGTCTGGAGGAGTGGGAAGGGGCCGTAATCAGAGCGGTGCTCTCCACTCTTGAAAAGTGGAAAAAAGCAGGGCTGCTCGCTCTCCACAACAAGCTAAGGTGGAGCAGAAAAGGAGACTGGGAGGATGAGCCTCAACACCCTCCCATGCCAGGGTGGTGCTGAGCTACAAGTGATGGGGCTTGGGCTCTCCCAGTCCCTCTGTGCTCCCCAGTCTGCTCAGAGCTGGGCTCAGTCCAAAGGGGAGCGCAGGAAAGAGCACCCACCTTATTGGTGGGGAAACCTTTATTAAAGGTGCTTTCAGAAGCCTCTTTCAGCAGTCTCTACATGCAGGTGCTGTGCTTAATTACCTCCATCAGCTGGCGAATCTACTGCCTTGCAGCTAGTTCTCCATCCCCACTGCACCACTGGTAATCAGTGCAAAGACCTGTCCTGAAACCGGCACTGCTCGGGTACCTCATTTCCTTTGCACACACGTCTGTCCAGACTGTTCAGGGGCTTATCGAGCAGAGGGACAAGCATGTGATACATTGGGAGACGATAGGAGTTAATTTACATCTTGTCTCTTGCTGTGAGACTACCGGGATGGAGCACGGAGGAGGAGAATTAAACTACACGTGATGTCTTTAGCCTAAAATATCACTGATGAACAGGACCTCAATCAAAGGATCGAAGGACAGCTTTTTGCAGGACTTTCAAAGAACTTTGCTGCCAGTGAGCTGTTCAAGACATCTTCCCTGCAATGGTCCATTGCTGTTAATTTAATACAACAGAATGTGAATATATTGCACGTCACTCCTGAAAAAAAAAAAAAAACCAAAACAAACAAGTGTTTACTCTAAGTCTTTGCATGGAGGGAAGACTTGCAGGTGCATTTATAACCCTCTTCCCTCACATCCAGCCACATCAGGCAGTTTTCTTGCAGATGACTCGGTGTGCAGTCGTGTGAGCATCTTCAGGAGTGTGGCTGTGACCAATACCTGATGACACCGCTGGTTTTGCTCCTCTGACTGCAGGAGAGCTCTTTGTGCTTTTCTCCGGCCCCTGTGAGAAACAGCCTGATACCTCTCACAGGGCGGCTATCTAACCTGACTGGAGCAAGTCAGAGTCCCGTTCCTGCTCCTTGGCAGAGGAGCTGCCTCTCCCTCCTGCTGTGCTGGGAGCCCAGCTGCACTGGCTAACCTGCCTACCAAGCGGCAGAGTAAAATGCTGTTGCCTTCATGGCTCCCCAGCGGCAGGAGGCATAACGCGTGTGCCGTCACCCCTGCTGACTCCTCTAAGGATACGGAGCAGGCGATGAGCAGCTCTAAAGCCTTTAGAAACTGCTCTCTGCACAGAACTGCATCAAGCTGCTGAGTCACAGCTTCTTTCATCTACGTGTGTGTCTGTCCCTAACACCATTTGAAAGTCCTTTTTTCCCTCTTTTTTACCACCTCCACCACAGCCCGTTCTCCAGCTTCATGGCTTTCGCTCCTTGTGTTTTCCCCATGATGCGGTTCCCTGCTAAACACACACTGAAGAGATCAGGTTTGCCTCTGCACTTCGAAACCCTACAAAAGACAGACTTTTCGCCTTTCTCACCCTGAAGCGGCAATTACCAGTAGAGACACTAACTGGTGTGCTGCTACCTCCGAGAGAGCAGAGGGAAACTGAATGAGAGCAGTAACGTTCCGTGACTGTCGTGGTTTGAACCCAGCTGGCAACTAAGCACCACACAGCTGCTTGATCGCTCCTTCTGACCCCTGGGGAGAGGAATTGGAGGAAAAAGGTAAAAGTAACGCTGTGTAGGTTAAAACAAGGAGAGTTTACCTGAACAAAATAAAGAGAGGGGAAACAATAGTAATAACATTAATACAGCGACTGATACGCAACGCACTGCTGACTGCCACCACCGTTCTGCTGAGCCATGGCACACCGAGCTGAGCCCTGCCCCACGGCTGCTCAAAAGTGCGTGCCATCTCCAGCTAGCCCGTCTTACGTACACCGGGCATGACATCGGTGTGGTGTTGAATATCCAAACCGTTGGCTGGCTTGGACCGGCTATCCTGGCTGTGGAAATCAACCCTATCCGAGCTGAATCCAGGACAGTGATGTTAAGGGTGAGGTTGTTATGATAATTAAAGCATAGTTTAATGCACAACAACATACCTAACAGTCTGGCTTTGATGTATTAGCCAAGTAAAGCAAAGTGAATCTTGAAGGCAAAATCTCTCCTATTTTCCTCTAAATTAGGGGTCAAAATTCTGCTGCTGCAACTAAATGCAACATCACTGAAGCTGAAACATTTGTCGCTTGGATTAGCTGCTCTCACCCCAAAGATCATCCCCAGGCAAGTGCCAGGTTCTGGAAAGCTGCATTTATCCCCTGAGCTCTGCAAGATAACTCTGAGAAGTTACTTTGAAAATGAAGCTTGAAAGCCAGACTTGTCCATCCCAGGTGCCATACCAGCCCCAGGCACATGCTGTAACGCCAGCTACCAATCTCGGGGCCTGAAGGGATTTCCCTCTGCTCCGGGGGACCCAAAAATAGGGGAGGATACCCTCCAGGGATTACCAGATTACACCTACCCAGCACAACACGGAGCTGCCACCCACAAAGCAAAACCTGTCACCCCACATAAGCCCAGCACCGAAAGGGGAGGAGACCGTCTCAGGGACTACATGGGGGACAAGAAGCATCAGGAAAACATTCTCTCTTCTATTACAGCTCTTGTTTATTCTTAATGTAATTTCTGTCTAAAGAAACTTTTGCCATGCCACATCACAGTGTCTAAATATGTTGTTTTAAATGCAAACAGGGAAAAGCAGAAGAGAGTGAAATACCCACTTGGATGGATATTTTCAGAGATTCACGAACCGCTGAGCCGGAGGGCACCGCTGTGATTATCCCCCCCGACACAGTGCTTTGGCTGGCTGCAGCGCCGCCCTGCATTAATTCCTGCCGTGAGTCCAATTGCTGTGGGAAGCAGAGCATAGATTTCAGAGAGCAAAATCTGATCGTTGTTGGGAAAAGTTCCTGTAATAACAACTTGACCACAACTCTTCTGCGAATTGTTCCCAGAGTTAATTTTCCTCACTCCAGAAAAAAAACACTGCCTTTTTCCCCCCGGTTTGAAAAAGCTTCAGTTTCTGCTGAATCTTATTATACCAGGTCTACTACGCTGCAGCACCTGCCGTTACCAAATTGCCCTCCATCACAAAGGAAAGTAAAGATGGTCTTGGCGGTGTAATCCAGTCAGGATTAACTGTACCCAGGCAAATCACTCATTTTCAGATCTTAGGAACAAATATTTCCTCCTTCCCCATCAGGAGAAGGTCAAATACAGATTACCCCAGTGCTAAATGCAAGACTTTCTGAGTCGAGAGGTTGTCATCTATAATTACAAAATATTTCAAGGACATTTTAGCACTGATAGCCTGAGACTTCTGTATGTCAGTCATTCTGAAGTCCCCTGTGATAATTCAGCTTTCCTCCGCAGAGATTACCGGAGGGTGCGTGAGGAGCCCATCGCCCTGCTCTGCCGCGGTCCCAGGTGGCCTGCAGCAGCGGTCAGTGGTCGGTTTCTGTGCCATCTCCCAACCCGCCTGTCCCCAGGCAGCCACAGTCATTCGCTTCTGCCCTGTCAGACGGTATCTTGCCACCCCTGCCAAGACCTGCTTGCTCATTGTTGCTTCTTTTGAGATAAACAGACTCTAGTGGAAGAGGTTAATCACAGGCAACAGTGACATCTTTACCCTGAAATATGCTGTGTTTATCTTTCTGCATTTATAACAGCAAAGGCATCACCTAGACTAGGAAAACGGAGATGCTTATGAAAATAGTTTCAAACCACCACGAAAATACTTGGCACCTATTTTTTCTTATTAGTATCTAGGTTTTTGTAAATAAAAAAATCCTAGAGTTTGAGTAACAAAAAATTTTCTAGAACCTTTAGTGAAAAGCGTCATGAATATTGCAGAGTGTTTAATCAGTGCAAGCATAACTTCCTGGGAAGCTACCAAGTGCCTAAAAACAAATGTAGAAATTAGAAGCAACTGAATTTGCTGGCGAGGTGTCCCAGGGTTACCAGAGATAGATGCAAATCCTGCACCGGTAAATGTGTTATCTAAAAATAATGGCTCCTGCTGCAGCTCAGCAAACACTAGTGGCGCTCCTCCACAGCGTGGGCAGCCCGTGCAGGTGGGTTTTTGCTCTCCTACACCTGCCCTGCCACCACCCCAGGCAAGCGTGGGGAAAACATTACCAAAGTATCCGGTGAAATCACTGTACCTGACTAACGCTGTGTATTAAGGAAAGCGAATAATCAGAGCTTGGACTCTGACATAAACTGAGATTTTCTAATTCATGCATGAGGGTTGAACAGATGATTACCTCTCTCTATTTCCTATTCTTCCTCTGCATTATAAGCATATTTAAGGGGCACTTAGAAAAACCTAAATAAAAATGTAACATGAAAAGAAAATGCTTGGTGGGCTGTACAGGGAGATGATGTAGCAGGTATCACACGCTGGAGAAAACACAGCCTTTTTCTCCCCTGAGATCTGCCCCTGGGCTTCCGCACTTGCTTGTTTTTACGGTTTCACAGCCTTTCTCTGGTGCTGCGGCAGGAGCAGCACTGCACTCATGGTGAGGTTGTTGCATGAGATGCAGGGGAGCTGCCCCCTTCCCGCGTGCCGGAGGAGGCAGCCCGCCACCGGTGACCCACTACCTCCCCCCTGCCTTGGGACTCGGGGCTGGGCCCCCGAAGCCCCATTAAGCAACCTGTACCTTTCCCCCAGCATGAACTTCAGAGTGCCTCTCCCGGCAGAAGGAAAAAGTCTGATCTCTCAGTCCTCAGCTCACCATTTCTCAACCTCAGTGGACGACAAAATAGCACAAGACAGTCTGCAGAATGGCTGGGGAAAACACAAACCCACACAGAGGCATCCCGAACACAGGCACCCAAAAGAGGGCAAGGTAGAAGCAACCGCAAGCCCTCAAGACCAGCACAGCTTTGGTTTGGTTGTGAATTAAACCTGTTTATGATTGCAACATTAGGAACAACAAGCTAACTGCAAACCATGGAAGATGGGAGAAGCTAAATCGGTAGGTGGGAACTGCCAGGTCAGTGGAACGCTGCCATGTAAATAAAAATGTGTAATGTCCCCAAGAGGGTCTAAAGCCAGCCTGAAACACCCCAGCTAGCGTGAAACCGGCTTTAATAATTAAGCCTGCAAAAAGTGAAGATTAAAAATTCATTTTGCACTGAAGGAAGCTGTTAGCAGAAGAGTTTCCCCCCATTATAGGTCTATGATACATAGCACACTAACAGAGAAGCCTTCTCTCGAGAACACTACCCCTCCTTGCTCAGCCTCCGTTAGCACCTTGGAGACACGCTGTCTCTCACACCTTTGCTGCTCACTACCTGGGATCCCACTTTAACACTGGAAGAGCAATGAAAACATGTTGTTAATTCTTTAAAGTACAACAAACAACCTCACATTTCAACACGATTTCGACTCCCCAACTGGAACATTGTGAGAAGGAGATGTTCCAGGGATTTCAAAAATTTTTTCTGCCCCTTTTCATAGAATTTCCAAAGCATGAAATTCCTTGAAAACATCTGCTATATATTATTATATATTCCATTATAAATTACGAAATATTTAGCATGACCTGGGGTTACGATAGAAAAAAATCATAGAGTGAAAAACCTGCCAATCATTCCTCTTAAAGAAACCACAAAGAACTGGTCATCTGTACAGCTGAGGAGACAGCACCGAGTCAGAGTAACAAGTAAATAAAATGGGAAAACAGAATTATTCGTGTTCTAGCAAATCCAGACACCCTGTAATGTGCTCAGTTAGTGTTAACAGGGCTCTGCTGGTCAGTAAGGGCTGTGTCAGAGCTGGGGAGCTCTGATCCTCCTGGGGATACCCAGAGATTAGCTTCTTCACCCGCGGGAGAACCCAATGCTACTCAGCAGGGTCTGGTCCCTCTCTGCCAGGGCCTGGCGAGCTTGGACGGTGACAGTGAAGTCCTTGGGTCATAGGTCTGGTCAGAGTGTCCTTCTCTGAGATGGAGCCTTACAGGGCTAAACGAGCTCCATCTGCCCAGGTTTGGGGTCAGAGTTGTCCTTCTCCTAGGATGGCTGCCCGAAGGCTAGTGAGCCCATCCTGCCTGTGGACACACTGTGTGTGACCCTTCAGCTGAGACCTGTCTGGCCTGGGAGACCCCACCGGAGGCACATGCCACCCCCAGCACAGCTCTCAACCTCACAAGGGCACGCAAGCTCCTTCCCCACGGCAAGGGGGTGCCCGTGAAAGAGTCGCTGCTCTGCCTCTGGACATCATAGACCCGGGCACGGGGTGGCCGGGGCTGCCAAGAACGGGAGTCCTGGAGGTCCCTTGGTAGAATCGAGGAACAACTGACAACAACAGGAGCCCCCAGGTTTTAAATACAGGCTGAATTTCTGGCCGCACACGTGGGCTGGGACTGAGTTGTTGCACGCTCACACAGCTCCAGTTCCTCGGCAGCCCTCCGTATTTTGAGTGGGATGCTGTGGCCATCTGGACCAGGTAGATTTTTTCGTTTCTTCCTTCTCTGACAAGTCCTAGTGGCTGCACTCCTGGCTTTATTTAATGCTGTGGACAGTTACGCTGAAAACAAAAGTAGCTTTAAGTTGAAAAATAAAAAAGAAAGAAAACATGTTTTTTTATTCTTTCCTCCGGTTAAGATGCTTGCCAGGGCATATAAATTCAGGACAGACTCCTTTCCTATAAAAGTTTGATGTGTTCTCGGTTGGAAGGTTGACAAGACATTGAATTCCAAATTCAGAAAATGTTCTACTCTATGATGTGTTTATAATTAAATTTATTTCCCTTGAATGCAACTGAGCATCTCCCTGGCTTTTTGCGCAAAGCAGCTGCATGTTAAGGATTACGCCTGTGGAATCAAAGAGATTGATGACATAATTTAGGACCTATCTGAAAAGATTAATTGAATTAAATATAGCTTACGCAATTTGTCTTAATTCTCTGAGGAGATCCCGACTGACTTCACACCTTTGCTTTGCTCTGCAAACCTTATTAAAAGAGAGAGAGAGGGCACAGGAGTGATTATTTAATTAGGAGCTTTAAAAGTTTAATAAATGACTACTCTTTTGAGGGAAAAATCTGAAATATTAATCATCTCATCCCTTGTTTTGCCTAGTTCACTATTGTTTTTTGCTTCTTTACAAATCAGCAGGGTGGCTGCAGGCCTCGCGGTGAGGCTCCCAGGTCCCCACGAGTGAAATGACCAGATCCTTGCCGCAATGCCTGCACCACGCTCAGGCAAGAAGGCAAAATAAATTAGCTTTGTGTCTCTGGGAATTTTGCACTGCTCCGCATAGCAAATCACGTAGACGTGGCAGTGAGAGATGAGATGGGAGCCCTGCTCCCATCTGCTCCCTCCCTGAACTCGGGGAGCATGAAGGCAAGTAAAGCATCGCTCCCAACAGCTTTCCCCGCGTGGGTGCAGTACGCGGTCCACGGAGTTCGGAGCCGCTGATACGACACTTGCACACGTGACACGGGCATTTCCCATTTTGTCTTCAAGCTCAAAATTGCACAGACAATTAGTAAACGTAATTTAAAATAGGACAAAGGTTTTCTCTCAATAACACTTCAGGGTCTTCCTCTGCATCATGCATTATTCATCGGTTCTCACAGAGATTTTGAAAGGAACTTGGCTTTTTGTAGGACAATATAGAGGCTCACAGGCAGCCCCCAGCTGCATCCCACCTTTACACACCAGGTTCACTTCGGCTCCTGTGGCCAATGAAAGTGGAGTAATGGCCTGGTGGAGTTCGGAGACCCTCAGGCCACCAGTCTGCAGCTACCAGGGCTCCCTGGCGAAGGAAGGAGGACTGGCAGAACGTCTGGCAGAAAGACTGGTAAAATATCAATCACTGTATTGCTTATGCACTCTGTCACATCCCCAGCCTGTGGTGCAGAGAGCAAAAGTAATATTATAAATATTTTCAGGGCAAACCATCAAGAAGTATACCCAGCTGCAGCAGCAGGGGTACACTAGTATGTGGAAACTCACTCTTCAGCTTGGATCTGGGCCAGGAGACAGTATGTAACACCCCTACTGGGGAGGGAAATGGGATTTTGAATTTCAGAATCTTCAGCCAAGTAATTAGATGGACAATAAAATTCATACCCCCTCTCCCAATAGGTAGCCAAGGGCTTTTCAGTGGTAGATTCCCAATATATTCCTTGTAATATCTTTAATGAAAGAAGCACTGAAATGTAGAATCTCATCACTTTGAACACATCTTTAAATTGCATAATGCTTTATTAATCATATATTTAATTACTGCGGCCTTATAATGGTCGCATTTATAACTATCTAGAAAAATGGCAAAATTGCCATACAAAACCAATTTTGTACAAAGACTGAAAAGCGCAGCATCTTTCCAAACAACAGCCTGTTACAGAGCTGTTCCGGTGCAAACGCCTGAAAGTTTAGTGCCACGGTACCTGATGCGTAGTCTATTCATCACATAAATATTTGTGTGTGTAGAAAGAGAGATGTTCTGCAAGACACAATTTTTGTAACTTTTTATATAATTTGGCACCAAATAAAGACCTCACTTTTGCTTTCAGTTCAGACCTGGCATAAAGCCACTCAATTTTCTCCAGGTTTGTAACGAAAGCAGAACTTTGCCCATTGGTGCTGTAAGGCAGCTAAGTTTCCAGTATTGCATTTTTGTTCTGTGCCAGCCAATTTGGACACAACAGATTGAATGTAAAGGTCAAAAAGTCAAGAAAGTTGACTGGCTGAAGAAGGTAAAATATTTTTTCAAAACTGATTCAAGAAAATTGAAACAGCTCAGAGAAGTCATGGAGCATTTTATGAAATCTGTATTTCATTGAAGATAAAATCGAATCTAGGTGCCAGCAACAGCCTATCATTGGTCTTGGCATGCTTGCCTCAAATCAGTGATTTCATCAAAAGCTGTTTTACTTCTGGCAATGCTGATGACCAAGAAAAAAAGAAAATTACATCTGCACCTTAAAGTCCACAAAAAAACAGATACCAGGAAAAAAGCGAACTAATAAACTGCATTCCTGACCCAAGCCATAAATCTGACTGTTTGAAGCTGTCTATCTGGAGCCAGATTTCAGTTTCCACACAGCTCTTTTCTCCAGAATGACAGAGATGGATGAAAGTTCTGGATCCAAGCAGCCTGGGCAGAGCAGTTTTCTTTTATTACAGCCCAACCACACATGCGGCATTTCCCAATAACCAAATACAACTTCTCTTTTTGTCACGGCAAGAAGAGTGAACATTCGTATTTCTATTGCAATAGAAGTTCCGAAGACAAGCAAAAAAGCTTTCTAACCTGGGATGATACAAGGGAATTACCAGCTCCACACCGCAGGCAAGAAGGGAGGAGTACACAGGAAATCTCCTCTTCCATGGGCTGCTGCCGCACGGCCACTGCCTTGACTAGGAGTCCCAGTGACGCGAACGGGATTTCTAAGCGACAAAAGAAACAGGCCTTGGAGTCAGACTAAAGCCACCGGGCACAAACTGGACTAAATAGTGCTTATTGATGCTTCGTGACATATAAAGTCATATGCTGTCCATTCACAAGACAGCAAGCCCTCGGAGGATACGCGCTGAATCGTAGGTAGAGTTGTTTATCCAGGTGACAGCGTAAGGAGTGACAGCCAGCCTGTTTTTCCAAAACAAGCCGCTGCATCTCATCGTGCACATTATGCTCATACTGCTCAACGCAGGTGCTCTCTAGGTGTCGGATAAGAAAGATGCTGGCCCAGCCGTGCTCAAACGCCGCCCTTTAGGTGAGCTGAAGCCTGCCAGCAGCCGAGCAGCTCGGAGCAGTGATTATCCCCTCACCTTGCACCGCCGCACAAGCACCGCGAGGCCAGGTCTTCACCCTTGTGCTGAGGGTCACAGTGCCACCAGGCTGCTCCGTCTTGAACATGTTATTTGCATGGAAAAATTCCTCCTGGATTTACTCTTACAAAGCATCTCTGACCCAAGCAGACCTCTCGAGCTGAATATGTGTCTTAGCGCTCAGCTCTCAGATGCTTCGGTGTTGAGCACAGTGCGGGGGCCCTTGGGAGCAGAGAACCGTCAGAGCACACTGGGCAATGCTGCGTGAGCCTAAATCACAGGCTTGCAGACTCACAGGAAAGAGGGCTGTAAGGCAACTCGCACGTCCAGCTTATATATTTTCTTGCCTCGGGCAGGGTAAGCTGAACCTCTGCCTGTGAGACATGTCTCGTCATTCCTGAACTACCTCCTCAGACTATCCCAGTGCTTCACTGGCCACTAGGAAATTTTCCCACGTACCTGATGATGATCTTCCCTGCTGCAGTGCAAACCCAGCTTTTCATAGCTGACCTGCGGACCCTTCCCTTTATGAAAGCTTTCTGTGTCACATTTTATATATATACTCCTGGGAGGGGTCCTGGGGGTTGTACGTACTTAGGAAACAGAAACAGAGCCCGTGTCACCAGCATTCCCCTGCCAAGCTCACTGCAGAGCGGAGGCTCAGCCAGGAACGGTGGAGGAAGATGAGAGGCTCTGCCACTGGAGAAGCAACACCCAAGAGCAAGGCATACGAAGGACCACAGCCAGGTTTATTTCTGTTCTCAGGACAGGAAAATCAAGACGTAATTGCTAATTGCTTTGTGCTTTTGTACTTACGTACACGGCCCTGAGGAAGGCCTGCTTAGGTGGTTGGTTGTGCTAATACAATCTTAAAGTGTTGTTTTACCAGCACTGCTGGCAGGCAGCACGCGGTGTCATGGCTGCATGCTCTTGCATCACATGCTAGTGCATTGCTTCTTTCTTTTATCACCCATGTGAACATCCATGCCAGGTAGGATTGCCAGCCCAGAATAATGCCAGAGACTGTGCTGGCCATCTACTAACCTGTTACACGCTCCCACAGTTACGTGTGGGGTTTGAGAATTTCACACATACTGCAGCGTTGCGGCCAAAGGTTTTCCAGCAGTTCAGTAGAATACACACATCTGCTCCGGTTCAAACATCCATACGCACGAGAAGATTAAAGACATTTTACACCTAACGGCAAAAAGTATCTCCTGTCCCTAGTGGCAGATCAATAAATGCTATTCAGAAGACCTTGATCGAGGCTTTTCAGGACGGGACAGAGCTGCGCTGGGCAATTCTCTTATTGGGAAAGCAGATGTACAGGTTTTCTATGTAGAATCATAGAATCGGGTTGGAAAAGACCTTTAAGATCATTGAGTCCATCTGGGAACTCTGAACTGTGAACACTGGCAAGTCCACCACAAAACCATGTTGGTGACAAATTCAAACCTGTTACATATGGGTGACAGTAGTCCTGAATGTACTGGACACATATGCATCTATATTGAGATTCTTTGCTTGAAGGGACCTTTTTGCAAGTGCTGCCCATAAGAGGCAGGTAGGTTTTGGGAAATCAGAAAAGAGCTTGGACACAGCCACTCACAGCTGCTGAACACCAACGTGAGTGGCTGAGAAACAACATTGAACGGAAGGAGCACGTGTCAAAAAGCCCCAGAGTAAGTGCTCCACCCCGAGTGTTCTTAGTCCTCAGAAAGCTGCATTCCTTTGAAAGCCGTGTCTCAAATGATGGACCCTAGGGCATGTTGGAAGCCTCGGGGGCTGGTGTCAGCCCCATGCACAGCCCCACAGTGAGCCTGGGTACATACCATCACTCCCAAAGAAAACAGGGCTTCCTGCTGTGTTATTTTTTTAGCGACCTTTGCCCACAGCCTCCTTTCG
This sequence comes from Buceros rhinoceros silvestris, assembly GCF_000710305.1. Classification (NCBI taxonomy): domain Eukaryota; kingdom Metazoa; phylum Chordata; class Aves; order Bucerotiformes; family Bucerotidae; genus Buceros; species Buceros rhinoceros. The sequence continues at coordinate 49,339 of NW_010428483.1, forward strand.
TTCTGCACTGGTTTATTTCCTTTCTAATTCTAATATCCTCAGCACAGCAACACATCCCCGTCACCTGAATCTAGGAACTGCCTCCAAGGTCTGCAGAGTGTGTACTTAGTGGTTCTGGTGCAGGATCACGGATGTGAAGCCATTGACGTCTCTCCCCTGCACAAGTGATAGTTGTTGTTGGATGATGACAGCGGCACCAGAACACTGCAGCAGCTCTGGGAAGGCCTCAGATCCTGAGAGGGCTGAATCCGGACGCACAGCTAGTTGAAACGCTGCGTTATAGCCATTCTGCCCCGAGCCCCTACCCTGGCAGCACTCAGCATAGCATCCACTGGGAAACCAGTTTCCAGCTTCCAAGGGCTCACTGGCTGCTAAATGGCACCATGGATCTGAATTCAAGGTGGGAATTTCCATCTCATCTCCATCATTAGCATCCTAGAAGAACTACTCTCAGCTCTGTCCTTGGGGGAAACATGCATTATGCATAACAAGAATTTCTTCATCCATCTTCCAGAATGCATTATCGCTTTCAGTGAGGGCTTTCCAAGTCACCACTCTCATCCGAAAGGAAGGTGAGCTGACCCGGGAACACCACACACTGCACCTCCTAACGCTCCTTGCTAGAAAAACCATCAGAGGGGTAACAAGGGGAAGACCCTGCAGACTCCACAGCTGGGTGGCAGGGACTGGACTATGCCTGATCCCATCCCTCAGGTCTGTCCCATGTCCATTACTGCTGCATGCAACAAGCATCTGTGTGGAGCTGCAGAAACAAAGGAAATGGAGGCTACATCTTCATGGCAGGATCTGGGCAAGGGTCAAGATCCAAGGGACCTCCAAAGGACTCTTCCTGAATCCAGCGTGGTGACAAGAAGATTAAATTTCGCATATTACATAGTTTCCTTGTAATGGGTGGCAGGACAGCTGGATGGTTAGGGCTGAGTAGTCTACACGCAAAGGGAAAACCACCTGAAGCTTTGCAGGGGTGTTATGTAAGTGTATACAAATATATTAAAGCAAGAAGTGCTACCCTACTTTACTTTCCATACTGTAATAGCGTATTTTGTATTTCACTAATGGAATGTGCAAACACAGCATGAAGTCAGAACCCAAGCTCATGGGGGCTATTTTTACAGCTTGTAAAACCAGAGAAAAATACCTCCCAGAGACGAAAAGCAACGCAATCGACCACGTCCAGCAACTGGCTGCTCCCTTAGTGAGCAGGCATCACCCTGGTGTTTCCAAAACGGCCACTCCAAGCACAGCTCTGTTCCAGTTGTGTTCTAATCCCCCCCACATCAAATGCCAAAAATACTTATGCCTGCTGTATTACATTATAAATTTATATTTCTGAAAAGTAATGAGTTATGACATTACACCAGGCATGACAATTGACCCTCAGGGCCCATCCCTGTTGAAGCTGCTCTAGAGTTGTCTTACCAACAGGAGTCTTACTTTGGGGGGTTACAGTAACCTCCAAACGGCATTGGGGATGTTAAAAATAAAAACACATCCAAGCTCATAGACTGACTTTCCGCCAAGGGAGATGTCTAACCATACATCCGCTTTGCTTTCCCCTGCCATTTATTGAAAGCAACTATTTTAACTAGATCAAGGGTGTCAGTGAGGTTCAATTCTCCTCTATCAGCTGAGCAACGTGGGCACGCACGATGTAAAGTCCTACTCAGCCATGGATGTGGATGTGTCCTGAAGTTGCATTCTGACATTTGCGAGTCCCATTAAATGTGTTTCCTTTATTGATTTGTTTGTTTGTAATTGCAGTGTATGAACATTTTTAATTTTTCATTTCCGCTCTTGGCATTTAATTTGAAGTGATCCTGAGTTTAGTGCCGAGACGTATATCAGATCTTCAAGCTTGAGAGAAAATGATTTCATTTTAGAACTCGTCAATAAGCAATAGGCAGAAGCCTTGTACATTTAATAGCATCTATCAAACATCTTCCCTTAAGAACTTGCTGACCTTCTTGGCAGAGGCCATTCCACACCACGCTGCTCCTCTCTGCCTTCATCAAAGAGATGGGATCACTACCTAGTCATGTCTGCAGTCAGGAGCTAGGTCACTATCAACAGCAGCAGATTGCAGAACTGAAATGATAGGTTCTCTCTGCTTCAGGAAAGGAAAGTATAACCGTGGCCTTCCAGTGCCTTACAGTCAGGGCATCCTCATCGCAGCTCTACTACCGCGCTACATGACTCCCCTTTTTAGGTGCACAACGATTTAAGGAAGAGGCTATTCAACAGCCTGAAAAGCCACCCAACGGTTGTTACGTTCTGGTTGTGCCAACAGGAGACTAGGTAACAGCTGATCAGATAATTTCCAGCGAATATTCAGAGGAGTGTTTTCATGCTTTACAGCTCCAAAAGTAGGATCAGCTCTGGAACAGAAATGACCCCAGTGAATTCCACAAGCACATTTGACAGAGAACTCATTTCCCTCATTGAAAGAGGGAATGAGAAAATTTTGAATGACAGCATCTTCAGTAACGGGGTTTTGATTGCACAGCGGAAAAATTACAAATTAAGGTTTTTGGAAAGCAGGTGATAAATTAAGAAAACTAAGTATTTGCAGTCGTCAGCTTTGAACCATTTCAGCTAGCTACTGGTGCTACAGACACGCAGCTCTCGGATTTCCTTGTCACAGAGAGGTAACTTGTGGATGACCACAAGCCCCGAGCAGACGGTGCACCCAAGAATTTCTCCATATTGAAGGGCTGTGCAGAGTTAAAAGGAATTTTTATGAGCCCAAGTAGTACAACTGCCAAGAAGCAGCTGTAAGCACAGTTAATTTCTATCTACCAGACATTCAGCATAAACAGGACAAGCTCTCTGCGTTGTGCTTCAGCACACTGGAATAGAGAAAAGGCTTCAAACCAAAGCATCAGCAACAACAGACCCGTATCAAACTGGAGTGATTTTTCCGAGCTCAGACCCTCTCTCCTGTCCTCCCCAGGTCCCTGCTGGAAAAGGGTGGATCTGTTCTCCAGGGACTCCCTTGTGTGAGGTATGGCGATACTTTCATTTCTGGTTTGCAGATCTGCAAGGTGGATTAACGAAGATGGTGTTTTACACAAAATTACTCTCAGAAAATACATTTATTAATAGAAGTATCATCATTTCCTTACTGGAACATGTTTTTGCGTATTTATAAGCCGTAAGAATGGTGAAAGGAGGAAATCTGTACCATTAATTCCTTCTGCAAAGTGATACTTCATGTACGATAGGGATTTATGGGCACTGAAAATGTGGTGAATAAAAATCAATCTACTTTTCATTAAAAAAATAAGACCAAAACTTTCAGGGAAATGATTATAACTGAGCCAGATTTCCTCCAGACTTTGAAATTAGTAGTTTCACTTGCCCCCAAAAATAAATTGACTAGCTTTCCCATTTTTTCAGATTCTCAGCAGTGTTGTTAAGTGGAATTTGTGAGGATAAAACTGACAGGTGGAAATTTTGGAGTGGAGATACACGAAACTTGAAGTATATATCACTAGAACAGCAAGAACATATATTTTAGTTTGTGGGACCATACAGATTCATTGCTGTAAAGTTTGTGCCATCCCGTAATTTCAAAGGATTTTTTAAAGCTTATTCTGCTTAAAGCTGAAAGTAAAAGCATATAATTACATAAAATGTAAATAACATACCACTTGCAGTTTTCTCTCCTGTGCCTTTTCTTCAGCAAATAAACTGAGTATTCACAAGTAATAACAATTACAATGCCTTCTTTGTTTGTTTTTTAATGTTAGACACGATTTTCACTATGAGAAAGTGGGTATTTTCAAACGTCATTGGCAATAAAATTTTCATTAAAGCAGGAGGACATTTTGGAAAAATCTTCTTTAAAAAACCTCGTGAGTTTTCCTACCAGCTAAAGCCTGGGTGATTTTTTCCCCTAATTCTAACTGTTAAATAAGACTGAAAAAAGCGAGGAATTTTTGTAAAAAAGGCAGGGTTTGCATTTTAGCCCTTAGCTCCCTCGACTCCCCCTGCACACCTCTCCTTGCTGCCAGCCACTGCCGCCCCAGGCCAGCAGCCCCCCACCTGCACCACCCCTCCTCCACCCGTGCCTAGCAAAAGCATCCACCCGGGCTGAAGTATTTTAGAGAGCAGATCCCGATCAAGGGAAAAAGCCCTTTTCCCTCTGTGTTTCTCTATGAAACATCAGCTTGGGGCTGCATATTGGAAGAGCTGAGCAAAGCTACCTGCAAAACAGCTGCAGGTGGAGACCAAACTCTCCCGTTTGGTGTAAGTGTAACAGCAATGAAACCAACACACCTTCCTGCTCCGACTGTTCATCGATTATTTATTTTACTGTTGAAAAAAGACAAGTTTTGTTATTAAAATATTTGATCGTATTTATAAATAATAAAACAAGAGCCAAGCATTGCTTTTCTCTCTAGGCAGTTTGGAGACTTCTATATTAAGTGCCGATATCCCCTGCAAAACTTTCTGATTTTAACTAATTATGTTGTTAATCAAGAGCATGACTGCATCTTGATTGCATTCAGTTATCTCTCATCTCCTTCTCAAAACAGCACATAAATAGATCCAGAACAAAAGATTCACATCTCTCACAGCTGCTCTTTATGCACAACTAATTAATCTTGGGACTATTAAAATTCAATACAATCAGAAATTGGTCAATACCATAATTAGATAAATGGGCTCACACAGTAATGAAACAATCAAATCAAACAAGCTTCATCAAATATTCCCCATAAGTGACAGAGCAAATACATTTCAATGCCTGTTTTGAAATTCCCCGATGATGTTGGGACAGCCCTGTCTAATCTTGCACCGGACGGTGTGTCTCCTGCTGCACGTGATGTATTACCTACACTCTTTGAAACCCGGAGAATTTATCTCTAATACCTTTCTGCATCAAATGCTTTTGAAATTCTAAAGCAACTAGAAACTACTATTCCCATTCCAAGACCACTCAGCATCTGCAGATCAAAGGAGCTAAACAAACATTTCCTGTCTGCAAACCTAGCAAGAAAATCTGTCCAGTAGCAAAGCAATTCACGACATAATCGCTGCGTGTTCCTTATCTCTCAGCAGCTTTAGATTTTTATATTCAGGAATGACATTGACTTTATTTGAAATCAGACATTATTCCTGCCTTGATAATCACGTTAGGTTTAGAGCCCGTCACGAGAGATTACTGAAATCCTCCTGAAATGCAATCATGAGAGGAACTAGGTAGGTTATTTCTGTTAGTTACTTAAGAGTATTTGTGGGCAGCTTCTTGGAGCATAAATATCTGCTCCTCAGCAGGAGAACTGTCTCTTACATATCTTCCAATAGTTTAACGGCAGTCTCTTGAACGGCCGGGCTCTGAGTTCCTGTGGAATGATGGCTGATGAACGGTGCTGCTGCTCTTCCTGCGATACGCCTCAGTGACACGGAGAAAGGCTCAGTGATTTATGCCGTGTGAGCTCGTGCGCTGAAATGAGCGCACGATGCTACCTTCTGAAATGATGTGAAGTCCTCACAGGACATCGGCTGTATTAAATTACTGGTACGGAAGGAAATGAGCACTTCTGAACCACTTCCTGTGGTTTGCCTCATCCACTCACCACCTTCATCGGCTGCTATCGGAGGCAGTGCTCTGGTACCGCTTTTCCAGCAAACCTTCTCAACAGACAGCAACCAATACATTCCTGCCTCTAACAGTCCCCAGAATGAAACCAGCCTCTTACTTGAAAAATGTCTTTTGGGTGGCCATATTTAGACTACAATTCTTGCCAGCATCACATAAATTGGTTGGTTTCACATGCCCAATTCACAAGGCCCTGTCAGCAAACTTGTTCCATGCAGGTTATAGATCGCAGGTGGTCATCAGCGTACTCCCCCGAGTGACAGTCCAGCCACGTGCCTGATGCTGCTCCCGTTCAGATCAGTAGTATTTTTGCCAGTCTCTCCAGCAGGTGAGATTTAGACCCCAAATTTGTGTCAGAAGCTACTTTCATGAGCCCGTTGATCAGAAGCTTGTGAGAATTTGTCAGCACGACTGACAAATACAATAATGGTCAAAACGAGTCCCCTTTCCAATCTTTCATGAACCACATCAAGTATCAGAGAATTCTCGGTGGAAATTTAAAGAGTATGTTTTAATTCAAACGAAACCAAATATAAATTTTTAACTTACAGCCCGCTATGACCCAGTGCAGTGCTCCAGGAAAAGGCCTGGAGCTGTTTAAGGTTACGTCACACAAACCCCTTTTCTTGCTGTGAGGTTTTTTTCTGCTGTTGGAGCACAGCAGGAGTGGGAGATGGCCTAGGTGGCTGCTGCACAGAGCTTCACGCTGGTTACACTGGGGGTGTAGTAACCTCCCATGCTATGCAGACCAGTGCATAAGAATCTGCATAATTACAACACTAAATAAAGTTGCAAATCTCTGTGCTCTTTCCACCCTGCCACCTACACCCCTCCCCCACCCCCATTCCTTGCTGCGTAGAGTTGTACTGGGACTGAGACCCCTGGTTTATTCCCCCTTCTGCCCCAACGGCCCTATGTGACCTTGCGCAGTCTCTGCTTCCTTTACAAGCTATAATCCAGGGAAATTCACCCTCCTCTTCGCACAAGGCATACGCTCAGTGCCAGCCTGAAGCAAACCAACAGCAGCCTTGGCCAGGGAGACCAAGTACAGCAAAACACCTAAGCTCACCAGAGCACGCAGCCCAGCGCATGCTGCATTTCCCCGGCTCTGCCTGCCCTGGGGAAGCTCTGCACCCTCCGCTTCACTTCCCCCTCAGGTGTCAGTTCAGCTGCAAAGTGGCAATTTCTGCCTCTACCAATTCTCTCAGTTCCCAGGTACTCAGAGCTCTTTGTCTTGCTCTTCTGCGGAGGGGGAGGTGGCAGCATAATCTGCGTTTCTGCAGCATGCTCTAGCTTGCAGATCTTTTAGAAGTGTTCACAAATTTCAGAGTTTGGCAGGTTTTGGCACAGTTACCTGCCCATCAGTTTTGTATTGGTCACACGTTAATCATTTGCTATTTGTTATAGATCGCTGTCTACAAGACCCATATTTAAAAATTTTACTATCTTACCTCCAAATCACTATTTAGAGCAATTAAAAATTACAATCAAGTATCACTTATAATCACAGTTTGGGTTGGAAGGGACCTTCAGACATCATCTAGTCCAACCCCGCTGCAATAAGCGGGGGCATCTTCAACTAGAGAAGGTTGCTCAGAGCCGTGTCCAACCTGACCTGGAATGGTTCCTGTGATGGGGCTTCTACCACCTCTCTGGGCAACCTGGGCCGGTGTTTCACCAGCCTCATTGTAAAAAATCTCTTCCTTATCTCTGGTCTAAATCTACCCTTCTTCAGTTTAAAACCATCACCCCTTGTCCTATCACAACAGTCCCTGATAAAAAGTTTGTCCCCATTTTTCTTATAGGCCTTCCCTTAAGCACTGAGCAGCTGCAGTTAGGTCTCCCCAGAGCCTGCTCTTCTCCAGGCTGAACATCCCCAGCTCTCTCAGCCTGTCCTCATAGCAGAGGTGCTCCAGCCCTCTTTCGTGGCTCTTCTCTGGATGCACTTGAGCAGGTCCATGTCTGTCTTATGCTGAGGACTTGAGAGCTGGACACAGTACTCCAAGTGGGGTCTCACCAGGGCAGAGTAGAGGAGCAGTATCATCTCCCTTGACCTGCTGGCCTTGCTGTTTTTGATGCAGACCAGGATACATTTGGCTTTCTGGGACGCGAGTGCACACTGTCGACTCATGTCCAGCTTTTCATCCACCAATATCCTTAAGTTCTTCTCGGCAGGGCTGGTCTCAATCACATCATCCCCAGCTTGTATTGGTACCGGAGTTTGCTCCAATCCAGGTGCAGAACCTTGCACTTGGCCTCATTAAACCTCCTAAGATTCACAGGGGCCCGCTTCCCCAGCTTGTCCAGGTCCCTCTGCATGGCATCCCATCTCTCAGGCTTGTCAGCTGCACCACTGGACTTGGTCTCATCTGCAACTTGCTGAGGGTGCACTCAATCCCGCTATGTCACTGATGAAGATATTAAACAGCACCGACCCCTGAGGGACACTTGTCACTGGTCACCACCTGGACATCAAGCCATTGACCTCTACCCCCTGGATGTGACCATCCAACCAATTCATTATCCACCCAACAGTCCACCCATCAAATCCCTCTCTCTCCAATTTAGGGAGAAGGATGTTGTGGGGGACTGTGTCAAAGGCCTTACTGAAAGCCAGACAGATGACAGCCATATTTCCTCCCTTGTCCAATAATGCAGTCGTTCTGTCTTAGAAGGCCACTAGGTTGGCCAGGCAGGACCCGCCCTTGGTGAAGCCATGCTGGCTGTCTCAAATCACCTCCCTGTCCTCTCTGTGCCTTAGAATTGTTTCTAGGAGGATCTGTTCCATGATCTTCCCAGGCACAGAGGTGAGGCTGACAAGTCGGTAGTTCCCAGAGTCCCCCTTTCTACCCTTTTTTAAACACAGGTGCAGTGTTTCCCTTTCCCTGTCACCAGGGACTTCACCTGAACTGCCTTGACTTTTCAAATATCACGGAGAGTGGCTTGGCAGCTACATCAGCCTATTCCCTCAGAGTTCTGAGATGCGTCTCATTGGGTCGCGTAGACTCAACTCATCTCAGCTTTGGGAAAGGCAGAGCACTTTACCTACTGTTGTCACTGTATGAGGTTGTTTCCCGAAAAGCCAAAAATAGCTGGAGTGCTTTTCCACCTGGTTGTGACAACTTTGTATGCTCTTGGCTCTGCGTCAG
>NW_010428483.1:58274-86724 GCF_000710305.1 Buceros rhinoceros silvestris
CATAACAGGCTCGTTACATGCTTTCCCTCTTCCCTTGCGCTGTATTCCCTATTGCCTTGCGCTCAGCAAGGGCTTCACTTTCTCACCTCATGCAGAAAGCAAAGGAGGGCTGGAGGCACAGGGTCAGCGTGACCTCCTCTGCTGCAGGACCATTCTCTAACAGAAAGGTGGAGATTTTGTCCTGCAGGATTTCTGCCAAAGTCATTGATTTGCGAAGTTCAGCACAGGATTAATGTAGGATCTTTGCCAGGGGTGTTGGCATGAAACTACCTGCTAACTCACCCAGCGCTGGAGGTTTCCAGTCCCTAAATGCCAGCGAAAATTCGGGCTTAACTCTAATCCAGCATTGTAGCAATTGGAGAAACCTCTGTGCCTCCAGACTGAGCCCCCCCCATCACTCCAGCAAGCAAATAAATCACACAAAACAACCCATTAATGCCTCACGTTTTGTGTTTCCCAGCACCTTCCCTTTAAATCGCAAAACTTTATTAACATTTAAAAGAAAATGGGGCCAGATATGTCACCTTGGTTGCCAGGGAACCTTCAATCACAAAGGCTCATTTCAACAAGCAGCAGCCTAGCTGCTGCCCTGGGTGCAGGGCTGCTGTGTTGGGGGAGGCCTGGTATTTCACTGTCTCAATATCATAAAATAATAAAAATTCATGGGAGGCTGGCATCACAAACAGTTGGTGCTTCCAGCCCTTTAATGGTGCCTGTAAGTATTTCACTTCCCATGCAGCTACAAGCATTCAGAGTGGCTTTGCTAAGAGATTGCAGCAGTTGTCCTCTCCGTGGCAGTCCTGGAGCCCCCAGCAGCTGCTGCAAACCCAAATGCACCAACACAGACTGGCAGAAAGGAAGAAAGAGCCAAGCTCTCCCACATGCGCCCTCCTCCTCCACACAGTCCTCTTTTAGCCTTCTCCTGACTGAGCAAGCAACAGGGTTTGGAGACAGCAGCCATCCCCAGCACCTAACGCTTCCCCCGAGCGGGAAAGCCAGTCTGCAGCACCTCCTGCACTGCGGAAAATCAGCGAGGGAGACACTTTTTTGCTGGCTCTGCACAAGCAAAGCCACTGTGGAGCCTCCCAAAAAGGAGTTGGGACTGTTTCTGGAAGAACCAGTGCTCTCAGTCCTTGGAAGCACCAAAACAGTTCTTCACGCTGTCTGAATTTTCTTGTTCTCATGTTGCTACTGACTGAACACAGCGTTTTCTAGTGCCTTAAGCTCCCAGCAACAGTCTAGGGAGATGGCTCTATTCCTATATATGGATATAAATCATTCTGTCGAAACACGTGGAAAGTCAAAACGACACAGAGTGAAATCTTAACGTACTGGTTTGAGGTAACTGTAGCCTCTTGCTGAGGCGTCAGGGTCTGGCTTCCACACAGGATACATGTTCAGTATCCTGGAAGTGATTTTAAACCCCTGCCCTCTGTTCCCTCATGGGAAAGGTGGCACAGCCCTGCTTCCCAGTACATCCTTAGCTCTGGGATCAGCCCCAGCTCTGCAAACAAGAAGTATCACAACTTCCAGAACAAGGTAAATAGAAGGTCAAATTCTCTGGGGCAGGGAGCTGCAGCGAGCCAGCCCTATTCCTGGCAGAGCCGGCGTCTGCCTCTGTGTTTCCACTCTTACTCCAGACCCTGAGGGAGATGTGTGCTTTCTGACGGCACAGTCTAAGATGGTATGGCAAGAAAATCCATGTCCTAATTTTCCACTGTCCCTAGCACAGTAAACAAGACCCAAAAGGGAGAGACATCTTTTTTTTTTTTCCTTTCTCTCCAGCTAGGCACTCTCACTCCATCTAGCAGTTGCATCTCGTTTGTTTAATAATGATAAATATTTGTGGCTGGTAGCAACGTACAATGCTTTGATGTATATTTGATAAAAAAAGTTAACGCATGCTCAGAGGGAGAAGGCTGCAATCCGAGGAAGGAGAGTTCTGGGGAGCAAATACAGGCCACAACGTCTTCTCCGAATTTCCAGCTCCATGTGCGTTGGGGCCCAAGTGCCAGAGAAACCACTGATAAATCCAGGTCAGGGCAGCAGGAAGTGCAGTAATGCTCATAAAGTCTGTTCCATTTCCGAGATGTCCCTGACATCGCGTTCATCCTTGATGGATGATGCACTGACAAAGCTGTTTCCTCGTTGCAATCACCTAAAGAGGAGATCTTGGCTCACCGGAAAGTTTACAATTAAGCTGCTTGGGCGAGGAGACTGCAGCTGCTCGGAGTTTTAGAGGAGAATATCTCAAAGAAGAGACGCAAAAAACGTTGTTTGTCACTGCAGTTTCCAGGAGCTTGCCTGATGTCTCCGTTTGGAAAGAGTTTGTTGAGTCTGAATGGATGGGCAGGCCAAGAAAGCAAGCTACGCACAAAAACCCACACCCTCGCAGGACCCTCTCTTCAGGATGGGGTGGACAAGTTCACAGACCACAAGTGCCCTGTCACCATCACAGTTTGTCTGTGAACAGCACACCCAGCACATCCTCCTTCCTACTGACTTCTGGGACAAGGACGGTTTGTCATTCCTGGTGTTTTCTAAACCATGTTAAACACATCTGGAGGAACTGCTCCGCACACAAACACCTGCTGAATTCAGATAGCCGCAAAATCAGCCGGGTGGAAAGGTGCCTTGCAGCCCTTCGCTTTGTACCTTCCAGAGGAGCCTAGCTCCTCTTTCTCTACGGCCCCCGCTCTGGGTAGTTAAAATGGCAATTCGTTTCTGTTTCATCTCCCTGTCTCCAGGCTGAACAGCTCCCTTGACCCTCCGCATGCATCCCACACTCTTGCCTCTGCCAAGCTCAGAATACGTGTTTCAATAAAAAAAACAAACAACAAAAAACCCAAACAAAAAACAACCCACAAGCAAATCACATAGGAAATTCTGAATAAAAATGCCTGCTAATTATCACATCTCCAACTTACACCAGACTTTCAGCTTCTTAAATATATTCCATACTCTTGGCCTTTGACTTAGTTTATATGCTTGGTTATATCTTGGAGGGGAAAAAAAAAAAAACACCCAAATCTTTAAGGATGAACAAGCCAAGGCAAAATTTTAACACTGTCAGTCTGGCTCAGACTCCCAGCACTTACAGAAATTGCAAATTTCCCCATGCTAATCCTGCTCATTCATATTAATGCATGGGAGATCAGCGCGAGTCTGATCAAAATGCACACTCAGTATTGTCGGCTTATTTATTTGAAATAAGGTTTATCATTAGAATGCAACATTACGAGAACATTAATACTGTGGAGGCAGCAAGGCTTGCTAAATTGCTTTGAGGATACTTCACCAGACGAAGGACAACATTATGCGGAATGCCTCAGAAGTTAATCAAGCACTTTGTTGGAATTACAGACCAGGGAATTAGAAGTCACACTGGACACAAGGTACAAGTGATAATCTTTGAGTGATTTGGTAAAGTAAAACTAATCCAGGAAGGGACAAAATTGTGCCCAAAACACCCAGTAAGAGAACACAAATATCACAAGATAGCTTAGAGTGAAGCCTGGAGTGTCTTAGTGTCACTTTGACTGAAGAAGAGGAAAAAAGGCAGTTAGATCATGATACTCCAGAAAGTCTATTGTGAAAGACAACTTACAAAAATTCATTTAAAGAGACAGTTTCTGCACAGATAAAATGTATTTTTGGAGAAGTGATGCCAATATTTTAGCCCAGAGACGCAGGAGATAAGGGCAAACGGAATCTTTCCTTACACAATAGCCCCTGTGAACAAAAGCAGCCTGCCAACCCGCACATTTGAAATGGATATTGTTCCTGTTCCTGTGGATTACACGGTGCTTGAAACCTAATGTTAGGAAGTTAAGAGAGATGAGAATACTTGGATGGGTAGTACCGTTTCTCCCCTCCAGAAAGGATTTCAAAGCTTGCAAACTTGATTACATTCTCTGCATTTTGCTGCTAGTATATAGCTATTTCTCTCCCAGTGCTAGTGGAGAGATCTCTCTCTCATGCATAAAGCCAAATCCTGCTGTTTATTTGCAGAGCTGGAAATGAGAACTGCACAACGCTGACTGCCAGACGGGGCAGCTAAGACACGCACGGTTCAGGTAGCATTAGTGGGAATCGCATGACCCATCTTCAGCCTTTGTATCTCTTTTTATGTTTGACACCTCAGCTGATCTTGCTGTAATTTTCAGAATCATCCCAGAAAATACACACTTCTTAAACAAGGACGTTCCCATATTTCTCATTGATAAATCTGATCTTTCGAAGCTCTGAGGATCTCAGCTACCTCCTGAATGAAGCTTCGCACTCATTATTTCAGCTCATTGCTGCAATGTTCTTGTGTAATGAAGCACAACACATAATCGGGCTGGTCATTCAGCTCCAAAGGACGGAAAGGCAGAATTAAATAATAGCAGAAATTCACTCCTGTCAAAAGACATTTCTAATCAGCCGTTATAAGAAGAGATTTTTTTCGGAGTTCAGTTTACCATCCCTCACATTCTCCAACAATCGCAAGAAAAGCTATTGAAATCAATGGGCCAAGAATTTTTTTTTTTCTTCTACCTCCCCTGCAGGATAGGCAGTACTTTATGCTCCGCCTAGAGGTAGTCTGCACAGGCAGTTACAGCAAGGCTCCCTCCTCCTAGCTCCAGTGCAAAGGAACATGGTCCCTGCCTAAATCAAGCCCATACTTCATTGAAGTCTGGTTACAGCAGCCCTGCAGAGCACGGCATCGGCCAAGGCCAGGAAAGGTGCGACGAGGGGAGAAACCAAGAGCTCCCTGGAGTACCTAGAGGAACCCAAAACCAGCAGACGTCAGGCAGTTAGCAGAAAGACCCTCACTGGTTTCACTGGGCTTGAATTAGGGCTCCAATTATTTTAGTTAGTGGGAGGCACCCTCTGCGGAGCAAGGCGGAAGGAAAGGAAGGAGGAGGTCTGGCTTTCCTTGGACACTCACTGCTTCGAGGAGAATGCTATTGCCAATAGGAGAGCAACGTGGTAAAGCTGCGCACAGGAACCACGGTGTCTTCGAAGGCTTGTTTTTGAGGCAGTCTTTGTAACGTCTCACATTGCTCAAGTGTGCTGCTGCCCCAAACAGGAACAGCAGTGGAGGGATTCACCACCAAATCCTACCTCAACTCTGGACCTTGATATGGAAGCGAACCTGATATGCATGCAAACTTTTGCAAAAAACAGAATAAAACAAAAAACCAACAAAAAAAATTTGCAAAGCAATGACCTAAAACAGGGAAACATCTTTGTCCTCAGCTGTCCTTTATGAAAGTTGCACAGCTCCTTTCCAAACAGGTAATTTGGGAGTTTCAATTCCACCTCTTGGGCTCCTTCCCAATTGCTGAGCTGGGCTCAGGTGCTGATATTCAGACTACGCCACTTTGGGGTTTAGCCGATCTGCCTAGGGAAGGTCAGCACTCCAGCAAATCTCACGAGAAGTTTCAGCTTATGCGCATCCGACTTCTCCTTCCCTTCTGGCAACATGACATCTGTTTGCTCGGGTGGGAGCAGAACGATGGGCCAGCACTGCAGGCAGTTCTTCTGCACTGCTACAGCAAAGCCTGTGTTGCAGATGAGCTGCAGGGCCACGGCTTCACAGGGAGGACGGGGAGAGGTCAGAGGAACCAACAAGCAAATAGACACACGACATCCCCTGTGGTCCCCTCCACCACCACCACCCAACACTCCCTGTGGGAGGGCAGGAGTGGCAATCCCAAGGGAAGGGCCAGTTTAGCAATCGTTTGTTTGTGTGCAATGCTTCCCTAAAAAAAGGGAGATCCGTACCTTTGACTCCCGTAGACATGCCCATACACTTCTTGCCTAGCAAATGCTGTGTCTACCATTTTCACGTGGCCTTTTAGGCTGCTTAGAATTTTAAAACAGGTTGCAAAAATCTCAGTATAGGTTTCTACAGCACAGGAAAGCTGTTGTGCTGGGGTTTTTTAAAACTGCAAATGCTCAAAAGGAAATTCTATGATTTATAAATCCAGGGGGATGAGGGTAAGAAAGAGCTGTGAAAAATATATCTGGCTATTAACCTGCTGCTGTCTAGCTCTAAAAAAAAATGCAATTGTCTGTGTGTAACCTAAGCCATCCTGTGTGTCATCTCTTCATGCCAAATAACAGGAAAACGTTTGACTAAAACAACCCCTAAAAAACCCTAAAGAACTGTTTCACAGCCTACAGCTATTGCCATCACTCAGAACAAAACAATCACTAACCCTAAAACAGTTTCATAAACGCAGACTTTGCGAAGCCATCCTTCTCACAGGCACGGCTGCTGGAGAAGGGGCTGAAATAGCAGCTCATTAGTAGACTTATTACAGCCGACCCACAGGCATTTTTATGACCTAGTTAACGTGATGGTCAACACTAGCAAACGCGGCTGTCTGTGCCAGACTACCTTGGTCATGCCCGTCTTTGCGCGCTGCTGAACACTTGCTGCACCCGTCAGCAGGAGTCTCACCTTGTGACCAGGCTATTTGAGTACCTGGTTTTAAACAGACAGAAGCCCTGTGGCTGCAGCAAGAGGAAAGATGAGGTCAGGACTTGCTCCTTTCTGTCTCCTGATTCACCAGAAAAGAAAACTCCCATTTTGGTGAGCTAATGGTACCAGAAGATCTTTGGAAAAGGTGGTCTGCAGCTGAGCAGCACCCAGATACACAGCCCAGCTCTGCCTCTCATCTGGTGCACTCAGCTGATGGCACCATGGCTTCGCGTCATCTGTGAAGTACCAGTCAACAAGCATCAAAGTCGTTTAGCCCTCCTGCTCTGCACCACAGCAGGCATGAAGCTGCAGGAGCCCGACTGTGAGCAGCAGCTCCTGCCAAACAGGAGGCTCAGCAAACGTCCGGACCCTGGTGAGCTCGGGAGCAAGGGGCTGTCAGTTTGGGGAGTGGAGGATCCCAACACAGCGTCACAGGGGGCGCTCAGTGCCAGAGCTCAGGAACTTTTGTCTGCAGCCACCTCTGAGCTCAGGTCACCACTGCACAAATAAGCCCCAATGAAGAAGCAGCAGAGAGCGCAGGAACATCACAGGCTCCCTTGTGACATGTCAGCCAGGGAGGCAGAAAGCTGTCAGTCCTGCCCTACAAACCCATGCCGACACACAACCTGCTCCATCCTTAAGTTCATCAAACACAAAGGGCGTTCACATGCAGTGGCTCCTTTCCCCCTTCTCTGCAGAAAATCTTTCGCATTTCTCCTTTGGTATCCTCTTCCCCACACCAGTGTAATAAACACATAGTGGGGAGGAGGGCAAAAGTTGCATCCAGGTTATGAACTGATCTGACGGCAGACAAAGCAGCGTTTCTGTCCAGTGACTGCTACATGCAATGAAAACAGCTGTGGCTCCCCAGAGGAGCTGATGGGCAGAAGGCATGGGACCTGGGGCAGCCTTGCTGGGCCACCAGCTCTAGAGAGCTGTAAGGAGGAGTCATCACTGATTCATGCAAACAAACGCTTTTTCTGATCTTGTTTCCAATATTTATGTGGTGCATAGGGAGTTAGGAAGGGCCAATGCAGCTGTTGTTATGAAGCATTGCAGAATACTGCACTGCAGCTTGGTAGGGTACTAGGAAACCTACCTGGGACAGGCAACCCCAATACTGGTGTCAGCGAGCCCAGCAAACACAGTCAGCTAAAGCCTCTCAAGCATCACTGCCGACTGACCAAGATCATCGCACCAGTAACCACCCAGCCCAGAGAGCACAGAGCCCAGACCGGGTCTGTTTTTACAGGGCCTGGAACGCTGGCCAGCTGAAACCCCCCTCAGCTCTCCAGGGAAGATACAACCCACCCAAAGACAAGAGACCAGCCCTTTGCATCTTGACCTTGGGCAAGTCTGTCAGGCCATCCCCAGCTGCAGCCAAGAATCAGCTCTGCTATTCATCCTGCTTTCTGGGAAGAGAAAATCTGTAATGGCTGTGATCAAGAATCATCTTTTAAAGGCTTTGCAAATTAGTTGGCAGATGTAGGTATTAGCAATTGGCAGCGATATTCAGCCCTGGCTGAAGTTTCAAGGTTGCGCTGACCTAGATTTTCCAGCTCCCACATCTTACGTCATGTGTCAAGACACCAGGGATTAAACTGGATGCAAATGTGGGGAAAAACAGAAATTTCCCCCCTCCATCCCATGACTAGCAGGCTTTGGGGGTCTCCTTGTTGTAGGGGGAGCAGAATTCATTGGTCCAGAGATTGTCCTGCTCTGCCCTGCACCCTCAGTGCCCCAGGGCCTTCAGCACTAGCAGAAGAAAAGCTTTGCAAAAGTTACTTCAGCAAATCAGGCTCTTCCCTATGAAAAAGAAAAAAGAGGTTTTGACATACAGGCATTTTCTAACAGAATTCTACTGAAAATTTTCTGATCAGCTCTCATTCATCTATGGATATTCTTTAATTTTTTTCCTTCAATCCCTTCAGACAAGGCAGGGAGGAGAGTGCGGTGGAATGGGTTGCACCTGGCTTCTTCTACCACTTCTTGTAGCAGTGGAAGGGCTTTTTGGACTGGATTTGTTTCATTTAATATTTTTTTCTTGTTTGTGTTGCATGGCTTTATCGTTACAGACAGCCTTTACTGGACAGAAATGCCAAGACTCTCTTGCCTCTTCTAACCAGAGGGCATTTACTTCTGCAGTAACACAAATGAAGATTCTAAGACTGTAATTAGGAGAAATGGTATTGCACCCAATAAACTTCTGGTGGTGATCCAGAGTGAAAAGAAGAGGTCATGATCCAAAACAAAACCCCCCCAAAACCCCTGTAATTAAGTACCAAACAACTGACCGAGAGTTGGTAATTACGGTTATACGCACACAGGCATGCATAGAAGCTCCCTGCTCAGAAGAAAGAAGCCTCTGGCTGCAGGACCTTTCGGTTAAACTAGCACTCTCCTAAGAAAATGTTCAAATGTATCTGTGCATTGAATAACACGGCAGCATATCACAGAAAGGGATTAGACTTTGCCTTACCTATAATGAACTCGGGTATAAAAAGAAATTATGATGGACTAGTTAATTACAGCTTTCCTATTCAATAAAAATCCCACTCTGCTTTAATTATAGAGTCAGAAAGGGGAGGCAGAGAATAAAAAGAGACCCAGGGAAGAAGCATACAATTTTGTTTAATATAATCAGTAGCTTTGCTAACTGCCAAACATAGAAAAGAGGATATTCCATGCCAATGGGAAGCCCAGTAATTATTTCTTTTCAATGGTCAACACCCAGTTCATTGCACAGGGCCATTACCTGCCTTTCCGCACACCGCTGTGTGAATGCTGCATTTCACCTCCTCCTACACACAGGCACACAGCTGCGATTGCCAGTCCTCTCCCCTCGGCAGTGAAAGAGCATTTGCTCCAAGCTGTGCAGGTTTCCTTTGTGGGCTGTATCTACACCTACAGATCTAAATAAGCAGAAATCCAGCGGACATCGGAGATCAAGCAGATTCACTCTAACGGATTACGTTGTTGCCTACCCTGCTGCCATCACAGAGGGGTCTCAGGAAAAGGCTCGCGGCTTTGCTCCAAAGCAGCAGCTTCTGTATGTCGGGATTTATGAGGGCAACATAACAGCAGTAGGGAGCACGGCTCAGCCCAGACTGATGCGAAATTGAGCCTCTTTTTTGCTTTCAGAGTGGCCATTCCCATCTCTCCTTGGTTTATACTTCAGCTGAGCTAACTCAGTGCAGTTTTCATCCTGTGCCCACACAAGCTGAAATTTTCAGTGCAACTCAAGACCCTGTTATCACGGGATGTGGGAGATGCTGCCCTCAACCCACTAAAAGCTTGTGAAAAATGTGAATACAAAATGTTGGGTATGCCTTTGCTTCATTTGGCTTCCACCCTTCAAGCTTCTTTTTAACAAGCCAAAAGCAGAACTGAGCAGCCCTGAATTTCACCTTGTGTTGCCTCAACAGCAGAAGATCTTGCTTGACACAGAGCTGCAGAAACAGAGGGTGACCTTGTTGCTGTCTCAGAGGCTGGTGCAAGGTGAGCCCATGGCACAGAAGGGTGAAGGAGGCCTGCTCTGGTGAGGAATGGGAACGATCCAGTCTGTGCTACTTCAGGGGACATGGATGCTACCACGAGACAAAGAAATGCTCTTTTTAGCTGATGACAGATGCTCTTAGGGCTCAAAAGCATTCAATCGTGGCATGAGTTCCCCTGGGAACACCTCCTCATCCTATTTATATCTGCCAGCAGTGCCTGAAAATGGTTTTCTATAGGTAGGAACATCAAGGTTTCATGTTCTGTCAAACACATCAGCAACGTTTTAAACTCTTGCAGATGAGAGTTTTGCCAAACTCTACAAAAGCGAAAACGCTCCTTCTTGTTGAGAGGTGGGGATGCTTTCTGGGAAAGACAGGACTGCTAGTGGGTCACCCCTGGATGCCGAAAACCCTAATTGCTTACTAATTAACTAAATGCCTTATGGACTTTTAATAATAAATAATTTTTTAAAAATCATCACTTCAGAGCCTTCCCTTAAAGCTTGAGTTTTATCCTCAGATTTAAGCACTCAAAAATCTTGAGCATGGCTGTCAAGGGGTAGGGCTGGGCCAGTCACTAGACTAATGACAGCTGCTCTCTAATAACCCCTCTCCCCTCCCAAAGGGGAAGAGAAGGGGGACAAGGGAGAGAGACTGATGGACTGGAAAAGAAATAGAAAACTGCTTTAATGAAAATAAGAATAATAAAATTCTCTCTCTATATATATACACATACACACAAATATATAAAAAACCAATCTCAAACCCAACCCCTGATGGCAATCACGTCACCATCACCACTGACGCTGTGGGCAGACACTGGGCATGTCCCAGACTGGACTAAGCAACAGCCGGTAACCAGGTGCAGGAGCTGGATTCTGGAACGGGACTCAGGAATGCACGGATGGGGATCGAAGGCAGAACAGACAGCGTTCTCCTCTGACGCTGGCTCCTGAGGAAAAGAACTTGATCCTTGTGATCCCTCAGCTTTACACCAAATATGACTTCTGGGGAACACCTTGTTGGTCAGTTTGGGGTCACCTGTCCTGTCTGCTCCTCCCTGCAGGTGCGACCTCTCCCTTACTGCACCCGCACCGTGGCACACAGGATTTAGCAGTGACCTTGGTCTGCACAGGGGCAGGTGTCAGCAAGAGCCTTTCTGCATCCCAGTCCCTGGTAGTGACTGTAAACATCAAGCGTTGTCACTTCTTGAAGCAGACGCAGTCTGCAAAAATACGCCGTTAGCTTCAGAAAGTGCCGTCACTTAGACGAGACTGAGCTGAAAAGTGAAATCACTGAACAGAATTAGTTCTGTTCTAGCTCAAACTGGGACGACAGCTCATAGCAAGAGCCTCCAGAAAGGGGACCGCAGCACATGGGTGGTTGAGCTTTAGATGGAGAAGATGGGTACAGCATTAGCGTACTGGTTCTTGAATAGATATATATAAAATATACTGATTCTTGACGGTTTTCGAAACAGCCTTGGTGTCTGGAGGACCTTAAGCCGAGTAGGCAAAATAACATGATCTACATATTTTGCATCAAAATTCAGGGGAATAGGAAGATACATTTGGACTATGGAGTTTATTTGTTCTGATACTTTCTTTTCTCTGGCCCAGCTCCCCACCAAACTCCAGTCACTTTGTAGTTCAGTGTAATGTAACCCAGTGTGACCACTCTGAAACTGGCTGCTTTGTCTAAGGTTCGTAGTGCTTAGAAATATAGGCAAAAAACCAAAACAAAGAACTTTCTTCTTAAATATTCAGCTTCAGATCCAAACCTGCAAAAAGTGGTACCTCCTGTGACTTCATAGCACTGCACAGCCTCACCATGGCTGAGGCCTTAAAAACTAAGACCAAACCCTAAGAACAGGTGAAACATCTAGTAAAAAAAAAAACCCAAACAACAACAACAAAACAACCCAAAACTGAAGCTCTTGAGATGAGAGAAAATGAGGAAAAAAGCAGAATAAAGCTCTGACAGGCAAGTTAAAAAATAAAAAAAATCAACCATAGAAGAGCAGACTGAGATCTTTGTAAAAACAGAGATGATCTTACAGACCTAACACTGCCCATCCTGGGGGAAAAACACATGATCGGGTTGAATCCCACTGAACAGGGAGTGATAATATCAACAAGTGCATTAGAGAGACTTAGAAAGGTGCACGCCGTTATCAGGAGAGACCGGCAAGCTGCTGCGAGGGGACAAGGGCCCTCGCCTCCGTTCCCGAGTTTCAGCATGCCTCTGGCTGCAGCTGGGGGGAAAACCAGGCAGGTGAGCACAGCAGCCCCTCATTTCTGACCTAGATGCTGAGCAACCACTCCCGTTCTGACAGTCAGTTAGGAAATGATGTATCGGAGCATTCAGGAACATCTAAAAATAGAGGAACTACGACACCTTGGATGGCAGGGCAGAGGCAGGAAGAACAAGACAGCATTCTGCAGTCAACACATCCCATGTCCCACCCTCACCTCATCAAAAAATGCACTAAAATCAACATTTTGCAAAATCTTTTTGGTAATAAAGCCTTTAGAAAAGAGTCTTTTCAATTGACCTTGGGTCATCGCTGCCATGCAGGATGAGCAGCAGCAGAAGAAAGAGGAAGAGAAAAGCACCACATCCCGCTTCACCCCAAGCAGAAACATCCTGCTTCAGAGGAGTCAACAGCCAGTGCTCAGTATGGGTGCAAATCCCCACTCACTGGTGTTTTGGCCATCCTGGACTTGGTCAGCCTCTCTCCTTCCCTCTCAAAAATGTCTCATTTTGTTCCAGCACGGGACAGAAATGGCTTTTAAAACCCTGGCTGTGCCCACAAAGCAGAGCCGTGCCACCTGCCAGCCCTGGTCACATCAGTGAGAGCTCCGTGCATGGCTCCGTTCCTGCTTCCCTGCACCACGAGGAGACAGATGGATAGAGAAATTAGAAGTTATGAGGCAGGCTCCCTCAGCTGGGCTTTGCAACGACGGAGGAGTAGATTGGAAGGAAGACACCATATAGTAAGATTTTGCTAAGTTTTGCAGAGTACCCATTGACCTTTAACACCAGAGAACGTACTGGCAGCTGATGTATGAAGCGAGCACATTCATTTTGCTTCATGTGCTGTCCACGCAACAGTGATTTTAAACAAGTCACTCTCTTGTCATTTCAAAGTTCAGCTCTTTTCTGCGTTTCAGTATGAATCAGAGGGTAACGAACTTGCCTACCCGCTCTGGGCTGGCTGTCACTAAGCTCTGCCCCAGCCCCATGGGCTTTATTAACCCTCTCGGCACTCTCACGTCCGTGTTAGAGGGTTGCTACGTTCAGGACTGGGATTTTTGTGCTAGCTCCCAGAAAGCAGACTTCTTGTTATTAGAGATTCTCCAGTTGTGTGTTCAAGAAAGATTAGCCTGTGTTTACTGGGGAGAGGAAACAAGCCAGCCAAATGGATGTCTCCGTGTGATGCCAAGAGATCTCAGGATGGCACGCACCAACAGAGGCTGCAAATCCAGAGCCAGACGAAATGTCATCTGTGTTACTCAGCTTCTTACCATGGAAGCATTTAACATGTAAATTTGCTGCAGTTATAGCAAAGGGCTCTTTGATCTAGTTTCACACAGGGTGAAGACTTAACAAATGGTAAATTCTGTAAATCTGGGCAGTTCAATGACTCCATGGTTTTAGATAGGAACCTGCTTAGCTTTAACCATATGGAGTCTTAGATTCTGCACAGCTGGAACAAGACTTAAAGTAAATGGGGATCCTTGCTGGCTCTATAACAAATAAGCATTTAACTGTGGGGCAAACAAATGGAGACCCCATGGAAGATCACCAGAGAATCCTCAGTACCAGAACTCAGAGCACTCTCTGCCAATACCCTTCCAGTTTCTGTGAAGGAGTTGAACTAGTTTCTCCCAGCTGAGTCTGTCTTTCCCTTGAAAATGTATCATCCTCCCTGGCATATCAGTCTTTTCCTCATAAAATTGTTTAATCAAGATTTCCAATGCATCTGGCTTGAGTGCATCTGTCCTAGTGCATTAATATATGTAAACAGATGGCATTATTGATGCAAGCAAAGGAATAAAAGGTCACTGAAGCAAGTTTAATTAAAGACAAAGTCTGAATTTGAGCAAGAGTTAGCTAAACTGAGATGCATCGATTAGCTGAGCTGGTTTTCATTATTACAAGACAGCCACAAGTTTACTTTGATATTGAACAGACACAATCCTTCAGATCGCACTATCACATCTCTCTGACATTTCCAATCACTTAGGAAACGGGTTAGGCTAAAACCAACCTCTGCAAGTGAGCAGAGGCTTCCAGTCCCATACACAGGCAGATTTCCTGTCCTTTGTGAAAAATCAAAGTAGATGCTACTGCTGCACAGCACCCTTCTGTGGGGTAAAGAGTTCATAGCCATCCGTGTAATATCTGGCACCGCAGAGCGGCTTAAATCATGTAATTATACAACTAATGAGTATCAAAAAAATAAAAATAAGAGTATCACACACCAGCCTAGAAATTGAAATAAAAGAAGGTGAAGAAGGAAAACAAAGAGAAGATGTACAGCTACCCCAGAGATGTAGATGGTGTGGGGAAGGCAAACAAAATACAATTTTTTTTTTCTTTTAACCTTAGTACTAACCAGAGGTTGGGGAGGCAGCAGCCCCATTCCTGAACAGAGAACAGGAGGCCCTTCTGGAACTGTGACCTGCTCAAGAGGAAGGTGCTTCTCCCATCACTTACAAGACAACACTGAGTCTAAGCAAACATTTTTTGGGTAAAGTTTTTAAATATGTCTTACCCAGGAGAAGAATTCACTCCTACTAAATCCCACAGAGCTCATTCTCTCTACCTAACCTTCTTTTTCAAAGCACATGATTTTCCCCCAAAATGTCACTTGCATGTTAGCTCCATCACCCATGACATGGATGCTGTTGCTAAGTGACTACCATGGCAGGAGGAGGGGACTGGACTTTATAAGAATGTTTGTAATCATCTGAGTGGATGCACCCGGCTGAGAGTTGATTCTGGTACGATAAGGGAGGCAGAGAAATGAGCCCAACCTCCACGCCACAAATGAGGTTTAATCAAAAAGAAACTGCTTCAAATGTTGTTTCAATATCCTGATCAATCTGATAAACAATGAGATGCAGAGCACAAATACAAAGCACCTGGAAAACAGGCGAGACTTTTAATCACAGCAAACTCTAGGGCAAGAGCAAAAAAATCAAGGCAAATGCTGCCTAAGTGAAACAGGAGAGATAGATAGCATCGGATGTGAAGAGCTAATTGAAATTATCCCAGTGTAGGTAACATAATTAAATTGAAGCTTAATTCTAGTAGGAGCTAATGTTCCTCCAAAGAAGGCTGCCCTGCAGCACCAGTCTCCACTGCTTCACCAAACCCACCCATTTCACCACAGAAGGCCTTCGTTGTCACCAGACTGGATGCTGCCTTTCCGAGAGGGGTTTTGGGTCCCTGCTCACGTCCGAAATCTGAGGGCTGCGGAGCTCAAGCGCAGCAAGCCCCTGCATGGCTCAGAGCTGGAGGAAAGGGGCCCAGAAACAGCGGCTTGTCCACGCCTGCTGAGTGGGCACCAGAAGGCAGCAAAGCGAAAGGCTGTGCTTTTGGGTGTGGGGTATTTTGCTTCAACTACTGCCTCAAGGAAAGATCCTCCTCCCTAAAACAACGGTGCCTCAAGATCACCTTGAAACTAAAGGTGTGGAGCAAACCCAGCAGCATCTCTGGTAGCTGCCGATTCATACTCAGCAAATAACCTCAGAAAGAGCACGGTCCCTTCATTTCCCCAGGAAAGCGGGTCCTGTTACACTCCTCTCTTTTCACCCATGTATCTCACCCACCTTTCCACTCCCAGTCCTCTCCTGCTTGTTCCAGCTCCTGTCCCGCAGCATCAACCATCATTTCTCTCTGTGCCTGAGATTCCTATTAATTAGTTCCTTGCAGCCCTTCCCTTAGTACACGAGCTGCTGCTTGTATTTTCCCACTAATCTTCCTGAGACAGAGGGCCAGAGCCACCTGGTGCTCATCTCCACGAAGCTATTCCACTCTGCCCTGTGGTCAGCTTTAGCCATTGGCTTCCAGGAGTGCCAGAAGTCAATTGCCTGCATGCTGCAATGATTAGAAGTGATTGCACTTCAATCAGCTGCCAGCCCTGAGGAGTTCAGCAGCTTTGATTTATCTCGATAGGAGAAAGATGTTAGAAATATTGTAGCCTTGATCCCAGCCCATCCCAAAGATTAAAGGGAGCAAAGACTGTGTTAGGAGGGGAAGAGATATATATCCCCCCAACCCAAAAGACTTAACAGTGTTCAGTGATGCTGTAAATAATATGTTGAAGGCACCTGAACTGAACGTGTTCACAACGGTAACAGGAGGAAACCCAAATGATGCTCTGAGTTCGCACAGAGCACAAGGGAAAATTCCTCCCAATCAAGGAGCTTTTGCAAGGAGAAATCACATTTTAAAGGACATCGTCAGACTCACTGCATAAAGACGAGAGACCGAATCCATATTTAGTTTCATCCCTAAACAACAGCTAGAAAAGTGCTTCTAGATGATTAGTGAAACCAGAGATGAAGTGAGGGTATAATTGGTGTCCTCAGCACGAGAGGGGAGAGCTGCTCTCTGCACAACTTAATCCTAGTTGTGGATTCCCATCCAATACCAATCTCATCTCCTCTGAAACTACCCAATCACTGCTTCACACTTTTCATGCTGTCATAATTAAAATGCAGGCTGAGTCCTTGTTGACATCCCTTGGCTAAGTCAAGAGAGCTAACACCCACTCAAAAGTACTCTTAAAGTTCATGCAGTTGCTGTTCATACAGCAGCATACAGCAGAGTCAGAAACAAAACATCTCAGAGCCAAGACATCAAGGAGCCTGTCCCAAATCCTCCACAGCGACAACCAGGATGATCTCAAGTTCATTTTTCTCTAACTGAAAGTTATATATTAAAAAATAATCTATCCTCCCTCTTCAAATCAACATATTTAAAAATAATAATTCTTTCCTGCATGTGACTTCAGCTTTTTGAGTTAAGCTCCGTAACTACTAGGCAGAGCTGTGCTTTCTGCAGGGCTGAGCTTCCCGCAGTTTCCAGGTGCCTGCCCTGCACCCAGGCTGCCCTGTCCTAGGAAAAGCTAGCTGGTCTGTTTGCTAAAGTCCGGCCAATAAAGGCATCCCAGTATAAAGAATTACCACACAGGAACATTTCTGGTACGCATACTTGTTGTGGCGAGACAGATTCTCAGTCTTGATGTTGGGCGTATGGATGCAAGAGAACAGACAAGAGCTGAAGTTAGTGATATCCACACCCTTAAACTCTAGACTTCGGACTTCTTACAAATCAAAAATCTTTTATTAGAGATTTCAAGTCACTTGAACTGGCAGCTTTTCATTTCATATACACCTTCAGTCTTATTCTTACTGTATTCTGACTTATTCCGGATATGGACTTCCATCATACTACCACCGTGGTCCTTCTGTGAAAACACGATACACCAAGTGACACAGCACCGCACCGGACTCCTGTCTAACAGACTGTCTTTCCTTTCATCTTCTTTCACATCAAAACTCAAAACATTGCCAGTCACTCTAGGAAGCCAGTATGCACTCCACAGCACCCCGAGATGAATCTATAGTTTTAATATAGTTTTGTCCAAAAATATTAATGTGACTAACGGTAACATAATGAGGCAAGGCTTAACCCAGCTGCATGACAATTAAAGCAGATGAATAATATTTCACAGTATCTAGCCCTTTTGCGAAGAAGCAATTTGCCTGTCTGCATGCCAGATTTGAAGCTATGGTTTTCTCTGATGTGAAATTCTGCTTTCTGATCAAAAAACTCTACATCAAACATGAAGAAGTTAAGCCACCTTGATTCATAGTGGTAATCTGCAGTTTCAAGAAAGTGACCATGTGGAGCAGCTGTTAGAAACATCAGCAAATCCTGGGATGGGGTAAAGTACGTAAAATCCTCTTTGGACTGTGGTCTCAGGTGACGAGGGCTGAAGAGAGGTGACATCCCTACATTTCACTCTCTCCCATTTTCAAAGCTGGAATAAATGCTTCCCACACCGTACTTGTGCAGAGATAATCTACAGCACTTTGCTTTCCTAAATTTTGTTTCTCGCTTTGCCTTTGCATGTTTTGTCTGCTTCGTGAGTTCCGACATCCATCCCCCCGAGGCCTTCTATACATCGTGTATCCTACATGAGTCCCCAGGGAGAAGGGTGGGCTGTAGGTTTTGCTGTCTTTTAATCCTCCACTGTCCCACGGCTGGATCTCAGGCCCGCTGGAGACATAGAAGGAGTCTGGAAAGTAGTCAGAGAGGTCCTGAGCTATGGAGAAGGAGGAAGGCAGGACCTGCTGGTGGGATAACAGTCCTTTTCGCACCACTGCTTGCACAAGGTTCCGTTGAAATTGCTTTCCACATCTGTGGATGTACCTCTGCAATAAGAGCTGCTTCTGCAGGGACCTGCAATTCTTTTTGCCTGTGGTAGGCATGGAGGGTATGAAAATGTGCTGATTCTGGCTGGGCTAGCTCAGTAAGTAGAGCATGAAGCTCTCAATTACAGGGCATGAATTTGAGCCCCACAGTGGATGCAGAAAAGGACTTTCATAGCTTAACCCCAGCTAACAGCTAAGCACCACACCACTGCTCGCTCACTCCCCCACAGTGGAATGGAGTAGAGAATTGATGGGGAAGAAAATCAGAAGGATAAAAGTGAGAGAACTCATGGGTTGAGATAAAGACAGTTTACCGGGTAAAGAAAAAGCCACACACTCAAGCAAAACAAAACAAGGGATTCGTTCACTGCTTCCCATGGGCAGGCAGGTGTTCAGCCGCCTCCAGGAAAGCCAGGATCCTTCACACCTAACGGTTGGGGGAAGACGAATGCCTCACTCTGAACATCCCCCTGCTCCTTCCTTTTTTATTCCCCCAGCTTTACATGCTGAGCACGGTGTCATACGGTCTGGAATATCTCTTTGGTCAGTTAGGGTCAGCTGTCCTGGCTGTGTCCCCTCCCAACTTCTTGCACACCCCTAGCCTGCTTGCTGGGGTGGGGTGGCAGATATGAGAAGCAAAAAATGCCTTGATGCTGTGTAAACACTTCTCAGCCGTAACTAGAACATTAACACACACACTGTTTTCAGCACAAATCCAAAACATAACCCCATACTAGCTACTCTGAAGAAAATTAACTCCATCCCAGCCAAAAAGGGCACAGAGCATTGTCCAGAGAGAAGGGCCGGGAGCTATTGAAATTGAAGGATGTATTTTTTCTCCTGTCAGTGAAGTGCACTTGAAGAATATTTCACCCTTTAGCTTTGTGGTTCTTGAAAGAAACACTGGAGAGCCTTTCTTCCTTCCAAACTGAAAAATACCTGGAAAAAGGAAGAGAGACTCCTTCCTATAATAAGTGATTCATATAAATGAGTTAGACAGAAGAGTTATAGAAATCAGCCAGCGATGTTGCCAAGTCCGAGATGGCACAGACATCTGTAGATTTTGGATAAAGGAGGCCTTTAAGAGCTGTTGAAGACAACCCTGTGCTCTCTCTGCATGACACAGCCCTGCTTGCTGGAGGCTCAGACTGAAAATACGGGTCTGCTCACACTTTTCTGATTCCTTTGGAAGGTTTCTGTAGCACCCATTCATTCCTCAGCCAAACTGACTTCCATTTGCCCGAGAACATTGGCTGAGCAGAGGGAACCCGGAAGGCACCATTCAGTCCAGCAGCCAAACAAGAAACTGGAAAGAAGAGAGGTCCAGCGTGTCTGTTGGAAGACACTCAAGAAACCTCCTGCAGGACAGCAAACCTCCAAACCCAACGCCATCTACCCAGGGAGCTTCTCAATACCCAGCACACAGGGAACTGCAAAACCCAAGCAATGCCGTAAGCCAGGCAGTTGCTCTGAGGTGTCTGGATCTATTTGCTTTCCCATTGCTTCAATAAATTCATGAAAAACTGCAGGGTATCACAACAGGCCTTTCAAGTCCAGTAATGCTGCAAGTAAGAAAGACAAACACAAACAATAAGAGGGAATTCTGTGCACCACAGAAAAGGTCCTAACAGAGCAGCGCCCTGAAAAAGGACAAATGATAAGCAGCTGGAAAAGCAGGAAAGGAAGTGCAAACGCTGGTGATGGAAGTAAGAGAGTGCAACGAAGTGCACACTTGCCAGCCAGGGGGATGCTGTGGGGCAGGGAGGTCAGCACAGAGGAGCTGTCTGGCTTGTGCTCAGCAGGATTCTGTTTTGGCTGGGGACAGAGTGTTCTTGAGAGAACACTGGAACTGGCCCAAGAAGCCACCCTTCCTGACATGTCTGCCCGGGCATCCCAAACAGGCCACATGCACTCCTGCCCTACCTACCCCAGATCTTCCAGGACCGGACCAGAGCTCTCCAGTGCCTCAGCCGTCACTTCATAACAATTTCATTGCCTATCCAAGCAACCACGAGAACGTCATTTACAAACAGCCCATCAGGCATCCATTTGTTCAAAAAGCAGAGTCAGTCAGACACCTCCTGGGCTCCCTGTGGGTCTGTGGGACATTCCCGGGTGGAAGGGAGCAGCAGTGGATAACTTTTCATATTTCCCATCTTTACACCTGTGAGATCAAAAGCTTCATACTAGAACTGTTTTCATTCTCATTTGTTTGCTTTTCATAGTTTATTTCAGATCTGGGACCAATTTAGTTTCCATTCCAATGTACAGTAAATGCATATTGTATGTTGATAAATTATTAGTCGTTTTTACGTACAGCGTTCCATTTGCTAAAGCCGGAGAGAGCTGCTTGCCATTCCCCATCATGAATCAAAGGACTCCGACTTAACCAGACTTGTCCGGTGAAGCACAGAAAGTGTCATTGTTTACCAGCCTGGGAGAATGTCCCTGATCCAGGAGGACGGAAAGCCCACCCAGACCTGCTGCCAGCTCCGTGTGCTGGTCCCTGGGAAAATCTAGTTTAATGAATGTAAGGCAGAGTTTCCCACATGAGCTGCGGTGCTGTGTGCCAGTCCCACCCGCACCTCACACTGAGCATCACCCAAGCGGAGGAGCCAGGTACCAACAAGACAGGCATCTGGGTTTTCCCTTGGGAAAGACTAGCAATAAATCGACTGGGACACAAACTCTCAGTTGGATCAACTCTTCGAAATCTCCAGTTTCTAGGATCATTCTCTGCAACAGCTACAAGCAGTCTAAAAATGCACCTTCTAGTGTTCCTAGTGTTCCTCCTGGCCTCCTGACTTGGGCAGCTCCGTGTTTGGAGCGGGCTTGAGCTTCCGTGCTGTTCATTCTTGAT
Source organism: Buceros rhinoceros silvestris (assembly GCF_000710305.1). Classification (NCBI taxonomy): domain Eukaryota; kingdom Metazoa; phylum Chordata; class Aves; order Bucerotiformes; family Bucerotidae; genus Buceros; species Buceros rhinoceros. The sequence continues at coordinate 79,560 of NW_010428483.1, forward strand.
TCACTTTGTTCCTTACTAGAAACCTATCCTGCACTGAAATTTCTTGGTTTTTAAACAACAATGAAAAGCAGAGAGAAGTTATGTGAGACTGGAAAAACTTTCAGCTGTTCAAGATGACAACAAATGGAGGTTCTGTCCATGTCAAAAGAATGCCTTTTAGGTTTGTCTTTTAAGAATTGACGAGAGACTCTGCACTTTCTCATATCCTCAAAATGGAGACGTAAAAATCTGAAAAGTGCTGCCTCTATAATGGTCGGGTTATTAACTTCTGCACTAAGAATGTTTGCTAAATTACAGCTTATTTCCAACAACAGAGATCTTTTAAGAAACTCAACTTGGATAACCAAGATCCACCCCCTGTGAAATGAACGGAGTGTATTTTCCAGAGACGCAGTGACTTTCTTTACCAGTGCTGTGTCTCAACAAAATGGCAATACATCCCTGACTTGGCAAACGTGGCTTTGGGAAAGAAATGTTATTTTTCATTTATTTAGGTATGTATTTATTTATTGCAGACAGATGAAATTTCTTGTTAACTTAAAGCAAAAGTCTTAAGGAGTAATAAATAGCGAACAAACAACAGACCTAACAAACCAAGACTAAAAGCAGAGTCCTCTACCAAAGCATCAGCATTAGTTGTAAACTTTAGTGTTTCATTCAGAAAACTGAGAGATTAATAATACGGAAGAAGGGTACACTTTTCTCTCTTTTCAAGCAACACTTAACTCTTCAATAAATTAAAATTAGAAACCAGTTAAAGGACTGCTGACAACATCTGTGTCTCACCATTGATGAGAACGAGTGTTGTTTGCTGTCTTCTTTGTAGAAAAGCTTTCGGGATCCGGCAGACAAATCTGCAGGATGAATCTGCTGGTTTGTACAGAATTCATCATTGCAGTGTTGGCCACATTGGGTGGCTTGAGGTGAGCATGGCTGGGCCCCTCTAACCCTCACCCCAGGTTTTTTTCCAGTCTTGGAACCACCTTTACACAAAACACGGTTAATGAGTGCATTCAGCCAGCCCTCAAAGCCAGGATGCTGCACTCACCACTGAGCAGGAGGCTTCAACAGGGAAACTTGACCATAAAACTTCACTGCAAGGCAGCAAGTACTACGTGAGCTCAAAAAAAATCGTCATTTTGCACAGAGAGAGATCTGAGGAGGTACCCAGGTCCCACGGCAGGTGCCAAGGGAATTAACATCCAGAATAGCCAGTTTCATAAAATGTAGTGGAAAAAAATCAGGACAAGTAATTTTCTTGCTTGTTTGGCCTGGAAAGAAATGGGTGCACTGATCTGCACTCCGCGGTTTAGGAAGCTTGACAGTGATATCAAAGATCTGCACACTTTTCAGCTCTTCACACTTAAGAGACTCCCAGCACAGCTTAATTTTACCCTGTTTGGTACAAGCCTATATCTGTCAAGCTTTGCACGCGGAACAGCAGCAAGTAGGATGAAATTTTTAGAAGCCCTATGATGTAGATGTTTCAAACCAGGTGTTGAGTAATTTCCAACTAAAAGATTTTTCCGAGCCTCGCGAGGCTCTGGTCTCCGCTCGCTGCCAGGTTGCCTGCCTCTGGGGGTAGCAGGGCGTGCTCTGGCAGCAGATCTTTGCCAGGGCTGGCAGCTGTGCTGGGGCAACACCACCTCCCAGCTTCGCAGCTCAGGGCAGCGGGCTGCCAGATTTGTGTTTGGACTCACAACAAAGAGAAATCTATTTCAAAAGACTCTCTTGACCAAACTATGAAACCGGTCCTTTCTTTTTTCCTTTAGTAAGCATGTGATATTCTTACAGAACAGTCAAAAAGCGTTACGTTTACTTTGCGTGTCTCAGTGATGTACCAAGACACACCACTCTCTGTAACGACGTTAACGATCTTATCCAGAGAACACTGACGTCATCCAGTTCTTTCAGCTATGATGCAAAACATACTCTCCCCAACTTTCCTAGTTGTGTCTTTTCCCTGCTTCCAAGAGGTTATGGATGGAGGGGTACTTTTTTTTTTAAATTTTCCTGGAAGTGATGAAGTTCTATTTTTTAATGTTTGAACCACCACATTTTGAAAGGCAGATATTTCCTATTCTTTTGCCACTGATATACCATCATTATGTTGTTTGTAGGAATTATGGGTTTTATCTTCCTGTCAACAAAATACGCATGCAAATAGACTTAGATTATTTATAGAGCAACATCAAATTAAACTGCTTGTTTAATGACTTAAAACTGGTTATCGCCATCCTGCATAATAGCTGTTTAAACACACTACTTGCAACAAGCTTTCCTAATCAAAGGAGGAAACAAAAACACAATGTCACTAATTTTATGCATGCCATTATGTGCAGTTCAGCTTTCAGCCTTGCGGCCCTGTGCAGTGCAGGAGAATGATGCTGGTTTTACTAATACACGCTCTTAGCTTCTGCACAGCTCTTCGGAGAGCGTTCTTTTGACCAAATTTCAGATTTCAGGGCTCAGACGTGTTTGAAAAGCTGATGGAGACATTCAGACACATTCTCTTGCTCTGGTCATGCAGGACAGGAATCTCAGGTGAAAGCTGGGACCTGTGAGACCAGGTCTATGCAGACTTGTCCTACCTACAAGCTCTATCCCGATTGGGTATGGGAGGTTTAGGGCAACTGGGGTTATTCAGTCACACTATGGGTCATTTTAAACACCCACAGACCTCTGTGGAGTGTGGGAGGGTGGGTGAGCAAAGGCAACCTGCTGGACTATGGGATGGACACCTGGCCCATCTGAGCCAATCAGGGATAAGCAGCAGGTCAGTGCGACTGGAATACATTGTGAGTCAGTTTTCTCTTCACCTAGATAAGCTGTTGTTGACCCCAACACCTACCTCCACCATCCATCACGGCCCCACGGTATCACATTTGGCAGAGCTTGGCTGGTTTGCAGCACCTCAGTTGCCCACTGGAGCCTGGCACTAGGCTGCCTTCCTTCGGAAAGCAGCAAGCCTCATATTTGGGGCTGCTCTTCCTGGCTCAGCCTCATCTGCTCGCATCAACTGAAAGCTCTTAAAATCATTAAGCGCTCCAGGAACAGTTTTTGTCAGTAATACAGCTGCATTCTGACTGCCGTCTTTCTGGCCAGATCTACCATGCAGACTGGAAGGAACCTCACCCTGACATCATGAAAGCCACCTCTACCCATTTCCAGATGTCCCTCCTTGCCTCATGTGCCCATATACCTGTGACAGAAGTGAGACAGTGTTCTTGCACCAGCAACAGAGCTACACCAAACATCTCAAGAGAAGAAGATACCCACACCTACAACTCATAACTGCATTATCTTTGCTGGGAACCACGGGAAGCCCCAAACTAGCTGCAAACACAGCAGGTTTTTTGAAAACACCACCAGCAAAAAAACACCCCAAAACTGGGCCCACTGCCTGAGCTGCTGCAAGCTCAAAAGCCTTATAAACGTCCAATGGGGTGAGGGCAAGCAGCAGATTTGGTGAGCAGGGCTTTTGGATGCAGGCAAGGAACTCGTGGTCCAGAGCAGCCTGCACGGGCAAAGCACATGTGGTGCACCAGGGCTGTGGAGCAAGAGAGGCTGCTCGGTGCTTGCAAGGCAGTCCCCAGCACACTGAAGCATGTGAGAATCTGACAGGAAATAAATTGGACCTTCAGTCAGCCATTTAGAAGCGTTAAAAACTCCCCGGTGCAGGTCATTTAATTTGGTAAGAAAAAAAATACATGTGGTTGGTTTTTTTTTCCCTGCCTCCCTGACTCTTTTTTCCTCTTGGACTCACTCTGCTGGTGATGGAGGAGCTGATGTCACAGAAAGCATCATTTTGGTGGCCCTGGTCCACACAGCAGCAGTAATCAACCTCTCCTCCCACGAGCTCCCGTTTTTCCTGAGCAGTTTAATAACGCTGGGGTTGAAGTGTTGCCATGTACTCACAGAAGAAAGTGCAAAGGGGCACTGCTTTTCATCATAACTGCAGCTCTGGTTTGTGGCACTCCTGCTCTCAAAAAATTGTGCCTAAGAGCAGGTGTGCCCTTGCGAAGCTGATGCCAGTGGCCAGTATGGATTCGGCAGGGGCAAGCAGGTGGGGAGGAGCAGAGCCCTCCTGTCCTTCTTCCCCCACAAGTTTCCGCTGGAAGAAGGAGAAGGAAACCATCCCTCTTTTCCAAAACTCTCACTGAAAGGTAAGACCACTGAAAAACTGAAGAAATTGCCTTTCTTCAAAGGGAAAAAGGCCAAGGGAAGGGAAAATAGAGACACTTATGGATCCTACAGGAACTTAGCTTTGCTGAGCAAAATGGAAGCAAGTCCTCCCCTCCGAGGCCATGCACTGCCTTCTGTTCAGAGTGAATTTGCTTTCTCAACATTCCCAGCAAGATTATGGATTCACTGAACTTTAGAAGTTACTAATCAGCACAGTGCTGGCCAGCAGCTAAGGCAGGAGCGGTTCCAAAGGCATTTCCTAAGCTATCAGTCTGCCTCTGAACGGCATCCGGATGCGCTGCTGCTTCTCACAGTCCTCGTGGAAGCCCCAAAGGTGATAGTATTTCTAATAACACCTGCTTGTTCATTGGGTTTGTAACAGATGAACCGCTTCTAATGGGTACAGGATTTCACCCACACGTGTGAAATAAACCAAGGTCAAAATCTTGAGACCAGATGTATTGACTGACAGCCAAGATGCTAAACAGGCTGAAAAATAAGATTATAACACTAAACTTACAGTGGTGGGAACATCTTTGAGCTCTGAGGACGGATTTTGCACATCCTGCTGGAACCTGTAGGCAGAGTGTTGGCACAGGAGGACTTCCTTATATCAAATTATCGCATTTCTCTGAAGGTGTAAACCGCCTGCTCTGTACCCAAGCATTGCCACCACATGGGGTGGGTGTGACCTTGGGAAGACCTCTACAGCCAAGGAAGTCTCTCGAGGGCTGGGTCAGAAGACCCTGCTCCCTGCACCCCTGCAGCTGGCAAAACGAGTCCCATGGCAGGGCTGGGGAGCTTCACACACCTCTCACACTGTTGTTCAAGTCTCTCAGCAATGTGAGACCTGGGCTTCTCTGAAACCATGGCAACCAGAGGTATACTTTAAAAATAAAGTATTATTGCGTTTCTGGCAGAGGAGTTAGCAGCATCTGCAAGGTGTGAGCATTCTATCTTCCTGAACTGCTGATCAAATCTGGGCCAGATTCAGTCTCTGTCCAACTGCATAGGGCAAAGTCATTATTAAGAAGCAGCAGAATTAATCAGGATAGGAAATGTCTGTGCATATGACAGCTGGTCAACAGCAGCCCCCGTAAGGGGAAAACCACTGGAAGAAGGAAACACTTCCCAACCCACCTCCATGTCATTTGCCCCCACTAAGTATGGATAAGCCAGTAGCGGCAGCTTCCCTCTCTCAGCCGACTCTGCAGGGCGGGTGTAGTCCCTGCCACCACGGTGGGACCTGGGTGCTGTTGTTGGCGGCTGGCACCCTGAGCAGGGAGCTGCAGTACCAGCGAGGGGACGTGCACGGCCCAGGCTGCAGGGCTGCAGCCCAGTTGCTCAGCACTACACCACACACCAAAACCCCCAGTCAGCCACCACACAGCACGCACTGCTGAGACAGAGTAGAACAAAAAAGAGAGCTGCTTTTCTTTGGACAGGCAGCCCTGCTCAGCAAGTCCCTTCCCTCATCAAGAGACCAGATTTTGTGACCTGATGGAGGAGATTGCCAGTAAAACACAGAAGAGCCCCAAGAGATTTGCTCGGTGATGGAGGTAATCTTGAGTGAGGAGAGGCACTGGTATCTGCTGGGGTAAGGAGGCAGACAAACAGCTGTTTGACTGGACCTGGAGCTTCCTATTGGAAGGACGACAGAGGGGAGAAAAATAGTCAAACAGGGACTGTAACGACTGACTGGATAGAAACTCAGGTGCCACTCTTTCTTCCCCGCTTGACAGCTTTCACATTTTGACTGAACCATGACATTAATAAACAACGTATTGCGCGTTCTCACTTTCACAGGCTTTTTACTGACATGTGGACGTGTGCTTTTCATCCTTTTTTAATATAAAACCTGAACACAGCATCAGGACTCTTCCCGCAGTTAGAGCTGGCAGCTTGGAGTTTTCACTTGTCACAGCTAAAGGCATAAATAAAAGCTCATGTGCATAAAGTTGAACCTGGACTTAATGGCTTTTTCTGACACAAGAAGAAAAACAACATTATAACAGTATATTCTGGAACTGCTTAAGTCTTAAACAAGTAACTGAATGAATGGTAAGCCAGAAGTTGGAGAAAGTTTTTACTAAAATGTGCTCAGGCCTTTGAGCAGAACTTGAGAAATGAGGAAAGGGCAAGAGGGACTTCTCTCTGCTGCAGGCTGTTGTAGTAGAGCCGGCAAATTTTACTTCAACATTGAATTGCTTCATCATTAGAAGCACTTAAAACATAAAACCGAGCAGAAACAGTTTCCTTGTTGTGGCTGTGGAAGGTAGTGGAGCTTTTAGATCAATTGTTATGCAAATCTGTCTCTAGTTTCAGCCTAGGTTAAAAACCATTCCTCAGTCAATTCAAAAATGGGGTCTCTAAAGCAGTTCTTGCACCAAGCGTCACCCATAGATGACAGGCTCTGGTTTTGCATTTTAAAACGTCGCTAGGAATCCCATTCCTCTCTTACAAGAGATGCTGGGGGAGGGTCTGGAAGGAAGTTGGTGCGGATGTACCAGAGGAGTGGGCATGCCCTGAGCCAGCTACCGCAGCTACCCCAGCAAGGTCCACCATAAAACCCACCCCAGACCGAGGAAGGAAAATCTGCATGGCTATCGCCTGGGTAAGAACAGAGCGTTTGGTAGGTTGATATGGGTGGGCTGAGATGGGACAGAGCTACCGATCAGATGCAGCCTTGGGACAGGATCCCTGGTTTTGTGGCACGGCACCAGCTCACAGCCGTGCCCAAAACGAGGGCCCAGGCACCTAGGGTGAAGCAGGGAAATTTCAGCCACAAAAACTTCACTAACCCTCTGTCCAGAGGCTCAGGAGGCTTTTTCATGCTCTCAGGCTCAGGACAGGTTCAGGAGGTGCTGCCAGCCGTGTCAGGCTGCGTTGCACTGAGCTCAGCCTTTGCACAGCCTGCAGAGCAATGCACTCCCCACAAGCAGCGGCTGTGCCCGCCCCAAAAAGAGGACAGGGGAGGGCT
>NW_010428483.1:86800-91055 GCF_000710305.1 Buceros rhinoceros silvestris
CCCCAACAGGAGCACAGGGAAGGGGTCACTGGCTTTCACAGCAGCAAATTTGGGGTGTGCATGGTGGCACTGAACATACAGAGTGCATCCAGCATCCCTGAGTGCCGCCCCCCGGCAGCAGGCAGAGCCGCGGGCCCTGAGTTCTCCACCACGGCGCTGAGCCGCCCAGCCCTGCAGTGCCCCAGTGCTTTGCTCCCTGCCTGTGTTACAAAACCGTCTGTGACACTGTACCACACAGTCCTCCTCTTTCTAAGGTGTTTGGTCAACGCTTCCAAAGTCAAGCATCAAATGGCTCATAGTTCAAAACCGTAGAAGTTTGCACTTCTTAGCAGGTCAGTTTGCACAAACTCGTGTTTCTGACTGCCTCGCAGACCACGAGCTGTTACCTACTCCTCCACCTCCTCAGAGCAGAGCCTGATTTTCTGAAGAGCAGTGTGGTAGAGCTGCTCCTGGGTTTGTGGAGCCAGATAAACAGCACACAGTTGATTTAAACTCTCCATTTTACAGCAGGTAGACAGGTTTCCCCTCCAGCAACATGCTTTATAGGCTGCTACGTGAGTTGGTCAGTAAAATGTCTAAGCACGTTGTTAGTCAGCACCCACAATGTGCGTGACTAGTAGCACAAACAGTGCCGAGCCCTTCGCCCTGGGAAGTGGTTTGCCAGGGAAGCCCAGGCTGCAAACAGAGCTCAGCTCATGCTCAGCCAAACCTGAGCAAATAGCAGTGACGTCCTGCCAAACAGCGCAAGCTGCTGAGCACCCAGCTTGCCCCAGCCACACAGCATCCGGGGGGATTGGTGCTGGGGACTCAAGGGCACCAATCGTGCACTAAAAGCTGGTGCATGACACAGCACACACTCCCTCCGGCGAGGGCAGTGAGGCAGCAAGTGGGATAATGGAAGATAAGAGCTGTACAGCTAGAAATCGTAATGGTTCAGCCTACGCAGAGGGTTAGTTTCCAAGAGAGCCGTTATCTCAGCTCCGGTGCCTGAATGTCAGAGCTCCTATGCCTGTTTCATTGCTTAAGGACATGGTTTTATTGCTGTTTATAGACATAAGCCTGCATACAGAGCAGTAAAGGAAGTTATTAGCCAGGAAGCACTCACTGAGCTTGCCCTGACTGCTGTGGGAGAGCACCCAGACCCTGGCCAAGCCTCCGTGAGAGGGCTGGTGAGGGCGGGTGGGGGCCTGCCTTACACACTAGTTCATGATCCCTAGCTGAGGTGTAAAAGCAACTCAGACCACTTTAATGATGAAAATGTTGTTAACAAGAAGGGGGAGTCAGACGAAGAGGGAGGCGAAGCCCTTCTGTCTCTCGTGTCACCCTCGGGCTGTTTCCCCACCTCTCTTCCAGGTTTGTGACTATTTTTGCACTCTGCCACTTTGTATATTAAATATCACCAGTCATTAGTGATACCCTTTCTGGTACAGTCCCAGAGGAGCCCCACAGGGGCTGGCCACTGCAGCAGGGTCTTACATAGAGCTCAGCAGCATCTTCAGGCCCCTGGGTGATGGAGGATCCCTTGCCAGGACCCCAAAACCGTCCTTTAATCTCACTCATCCCAAGTCCTCGGGTCTAAAATCAAAACAAGCCCATGCCAGCCTACATTTGCACTTGCCCCCTGTCTGGGCAGCCCTGCTCCCAGGGGTGCAGATTTCCCCACCTCTAAAAGGGGTGACTGACTGCCTTCGTGGTGTTCGTTGGGAGCTGCGGAGGAAGGCAGGGGTTAGATCCCCCGGTAGCAGCAGGGAAGTAGAGTCTTGGCTGCCTCTTCCCAGTGCAATACTTTCAGCTTATTTCCACAGGGCTGAAAACAAAATTCACATCCTTCAGATGAGACAGCCCCGCTATTTCACACTGTCTCAAGAGAAACCTCCTTTTGAGATAAAGGTAGGCTGCAGAGATCTTACTTTCCTTTATGTAAATATATGTGTAAAGGAAAAAACCTGAGGGATACTGCAAGTCGTTCTCTAGGCTGGTGCATAGCTTTGTGCACAGAAAGTGGATCTGGAGATGGGTGACTCAAGCTCATGTGGAGGCACACTTGTCAGGCTTTTTTCTTTTTTTTAAATTATTATTATTATTTCTCTCTGGCTAATTAAACTAAAATATTGGGCTCAAGCTGCTCTGCTGAACAGTCTGTCGTAGTTCTTCCCAAAGACCAGCCCTAAGGTAGTCACTGTAAATTAAGAAATTCTTACAAAGAGTGGCAGCGTCCCACCTAGCGAACATTGCAGAGTTTGTGTGTTGTAGGAAATCTGGAAGGTGATGAAACACAGCGACTGCCTGTGTGGGTTGAGCAGACAAAGGTTTTACAGCAGGGCAGGTGCACTGCGCCACTTCCCCCCTACCAGGCACCCCATTTCCACCCCGAGGGCAGGGGGAAGCCCCGGGTTGTGGGACTGCAGCTGTCACCCATGCTGGCTGAGCTGATGCTGTCCTGGGACCCCCAGAGCAGCTGGGTTCTCCCAGCCTGGCTTTTGGGAGGATGGCACCATCTGCTGCAGAGAACCCAGGTGCTTGGTGAGAGTTTGGCCCAGCACAAAGAACGCCAGCAGGGAATCAGCTGCTTTTGGGGAGCTGTATGCAAAGTACCACCTGAGCAGTGGCTGTTACTGCTCCTCACCCAGTGCTGTTTCCTCTGTGGCTTCCAGAACCCACCTTGGCAGGATGCTTGTGTCCTCCTGACAGCAGGAGAGACTTGCACATCCAGTTGTCACCCATGAAAGTCCACAAACACCCGGATTTCACCTGAAATCTTGAGATCAAGATTCCTTCCTGGTGCATGCAGCAAAGGCAACAGGAGGTAAGTAGATTAGCAGCTACAGGGGTGCTCTGGGAATTGGCACATTGATACTGCAGATGCACAGGCAGCTCCTTGCCCATTTCTGCGGAGCTTCACTGTGCAGCACTTGGCAGCCCCACAGCATCCCACTGCCCATGTGTGGGCTCGTGCCACAGCAGTGGGTGCCCAGCAGTCCCCAGCTCACAGCATCCTCTGCGCCACCTGCACAACGGCTCTTAGAAGAAAAAATGGAAAATGAGTGGGAGAGAACAACATGCAATCATTGTACTTTTGCTTTGCATTAAGGTTTATTTGTCAGGTAAAATTGCCCTCTCATGGGGTTTAGAGCACTGAAATGCTGGGATATTTAACTGCCTACCTTTCAAGGTTTGCTTAAGCCCCTTAGTACAGTCTGAAACCATTCTGGACAATGTTCCATCCCCCCTGGAGCAACATTGCTTTAATGACATCTTTACAGACCTAATGGATGTCCTTGGTAAAGATTATAGCCCTGCTGTTAGAAATTTGTTGCAGGACTATGCTTAGACAAAGATAAAATAGGCACTGGGGAGCTAGGAGTTCAGTGTAACAGCGGTGCGACTCACAGTGCACCACATGGGTTGTGTTTGCGTTCATACATTCTGCAGGAACAGAAATATGAACCATTAGGAATGATTATAATTAGCATATGACTAATTCATTGGGCTATTTTGGTTTCTGTTTCATTTAGAAGTAGTCTCACGACCATACGTCATCTGAGAGAAGTGTGTTATAGACCAGCATGCAAATCCCTCAATTTTCCGGTCTAGCTTCCCATCAGTTTCTGATAGCTCTGCTCCTGCTGCAGAGCATACAATAAGCCACAAGTGAGCCATGAGTGAAATCCTGTTCCAGACTTACCTTCTTCCTATGGCAAGCCCTCACAAACCAGCAAACAGCAGTCCCTGCCCGAAAAGCTCAAGATTTGGGTCCCTTCTGCAAGGAACATAGTGCTGCAGAGGAAGAGTCAGATCCCAGTTCTAGATTTCCTTGTAGAACGCTGGTGTGGAGCCAAGGTGTGGAGCCAGCTCGATCAGTGGAGTGTTGAAGATTGTGGCCAGATCTTTCACAGAGCAAAGAAATGGAATGGTCAGGTCCTTTCCAAGCCCTTCTGTGGTTACCTCCTCACCAAGTGACTGTCACAGAGGTGTTGCAATAAATCGTACAGCACTCACCATCAAACTGCTTAACAACGGAAAATTGCTTTAATGCTACCTCAATGCATTAATGAATGATCATTAATTAATGAAATCATTGAACATCGGCTGTGCTTGCCTGCTAGGCTAGAACGACTTTGCGCCAAAATCTTCCAGATTCTACTGACTACTACATCTTTTCCTTCTGCAAAAGTGTGATTTACTAGTCACTTAACTGACCAGAAAGCCAGTGATACTTACCAAGCCGTGGTTAGAAACTACAGGTGTTTTGAAG
>NW_010428483.1:91211-109315 GCF_000710305.1 Buceros rhinoceros silvestris
AGCAGGAATCCAACTGCAAACAATAGCTGCGAGGTGACTAGTTACAGACAGGGAAGAGCTGAGTAGGGAAGTTCTATGTTCCATATCAATGTCCAATACCTTGAAGCTGAAGCTGGGTGCCTTCAGCCTGCAAATAAGCAGCATTTTCCCACCTGAGAGAGACTGAACACTGGAAGAACAGGGAAGACTTTGAAATTACATCTTTCTGAATGGCAAGATTTCATCTGCAACCAGTGAAAAAGTCCTTTGCACGTGCAGGGTCACATCAGTCTTGCTGCATCTCAGAAGAGCTGCACATAGCAGATGGATGGAAAGAAATCAAGTGTAACTAGAAACTCCCTGAGCAACTAAAAAAGATGAGTAAAACGAGTAAGGAAGGGACTGAGATCTCCTGAGCTCTGACTTTTGATCTCACACCTTTTCTCTGAGACACTGGGACGCTCAGGACGCGGAGCCTCCTGTACGAGCTCAATCTCGTCACATTGAAGAAACAAGCTGGGTGCACCCAGCTCTGCCCCATAGCAGAGCTTCCCTCCCCGGGGAAGCTGAATCTCTGAAATCACTGATACTTCAGTAAATGGTGGATGATAACCTTAATCCCCAGCCAGGAGGAGCTGCAGCACTGATTTTAATATAAACAGAATTAGATCAACTCCGGCCACTAGGGAAAATCTTCCTCAGTAATTGTTATTACAACACGGATACCCCTGGCACCAGCCACCAGCACACTGTTAACCATTTCCATGTGGGAGTTCATTAAAAAGGCAAAAATCCCGCAAGGGGGGAGGAGTTCTTTCCTCAGAGCACAGGGCAGTAAACGAGGTGAGAGTTGAAGGGACTCACACCTGGTCTCACTGAGCATCACAACAAACCAGCACGCTCCCCGCTCCATCCCCTGCCTCGCAAAGGGGCCGTGCCCTCATATTATCCTCAGGGCCAGGCTGGGGAAATACAGGGCACATAATTAAAAAGGGAATCATAGCTGCTGCCTAATAATAACTCCCGCCCCTTTTCTAAATGACTGGAGGGTCAGGTGTGACACTGAAGTGATATAGATGGAAGGGAAATAAAAAAACCCCAACACAAGAGTAAGGTGCTGGGGATTAGTCAATTAGATGCTCAGGAAGCTGTGTTAATTAGAAGCTTTTCAAGAGAAGAGTCAAAGGACTTCGCAAACACAGATGGAAACCGATTTTAACGAGCAGTGCCAGGTCCCAGCGCTGGCAGGGGAAGTTGGAGAAGCCTCAGCAGCGCAATGTCCTCTGCTGGCATCTCCAGTCGCTGCAGGGGATGGCTCCAGCCCAGGCTGCGCTCCACCAGCGCCAGCAGCCACCTGCCACCGACCGAGTGCAAACCAGCCATTAGCCCGATTGATTTGGGGGAGAATATTATGGTATTAAAATGAATAATCGTGTAGCCGGGACTGGTAACGGATTATTCCCTACATAATAGTCAGAGCTCTTTGTGAGAGCCCCGAAGCACCTGCGTCATCTGATTGCTCAGAAGAGGCCCATCATCAGGAAGGAGGAATTGATTTCTCCTTCCTCTCAACACTGATGTGTAATGCAGCAGCTTTATGCGCAAGTCAGCAGAGGTCTGGGCTGTTTCAGAGGACTTGGTAATAGGAGGGTTTTTCCAGGCAGAGGGAAGTGCAGAGCAGAGGGTGGAACAACTCACAGTTAACTTGCTTGATCTTCATATATGGTTTTATGATCATCCCCTTTCCTGCTCAAGTCAAGGAAGCTCAGCACATGGATGTGAATGTGTTTATGAGCATCAAAATGGGTTCTTAAAAAGGGCACAAGAAATAGATTTAAGAATTAAAACCCAAAATGACCTAAGAGACCTTCCAGAGCTGTTTTAGTTTATCCCCAAATGAACAATGACTTTGAGGTAGTTCTTGAGGTTTGTTGCACTAACTTGGAAAACCAGGTCATGTAAAATGAAAGAGCCCATACCACCCGTGTAGGCAAAATTGCCGTCTCGGTGTAGACTTGCTCACTCTATGCTTGTCCTAGACCGTGATTTTCAATTCCCTAAGATGCACTTCATGAGGAATAGTACTACCGGGACCAGACATCGCTTTGGTGGATTGTACTGGTAAAATGGAAACAGGGATTGCAAACACCAAGGTGTGACAGATGTAGCATCCCCCTCACACATACTCCCTATCTCAAAAGGGTGTGCGACGTGGAGAAAAGTACTCCTAAAAAGCCTCAGAAGGAAAAACCTGCCCACTGACCACAGGCGCAGGAGGTGGAATTCTAGAGCCCAACAACTGCTGACAGCCTGCCAGTGCCCCAGCTTGTCCTTGCCAGCAGCTTGTTTGTGTAGTGACACACCAGCGGACAGGATTTTTAACACAATAAACCTCAGAGACCTGAGCAGGAGCTCCCAGGCTCTCCCGGAGCACAGATGCAACTGCTCCCAGTACTAAACCCTGCAAAGGCCAAGCCTTGGTGTGACGCTCAGATGCTTCACAAAGGCTGAAGGTGGTTACAGAATTTGCCATCTACTCTAGCGGCTGAGGTAAGATGTCTAGGTTTTGTCACTCCATGTCCCTTGGCATGTCCTGTGGCACACCCAGCTCTACCAGCCTGTCTTACAGGTCTTGAGGGATTATGAATGACACACAGGGGCTCAGACCATCAGCATCCACAAACATGAAGCGGGGCCTGTCTTGAAGTTTAATCACTTCATGAAAATGTAACTTCCAATATTTCATTAGGATCTTTCCCATCTGTTAAACATCATCCCAGAGAGTTTGGTGACACTTTAAATGAAACTGTGAAGAGATGTGTTTGTTTCAGATGTAATTGGACAGCTCTTTTATTAGGAATGAACTATGATGATGAAAGCGAATCCGGTTTTGGCAAACCATTTATTGACAATTACTCCTGACTAAAATCACAACTAAATGCTGAAGAACTTTCATGACAATGACTGGAAGCAGAAGATGAAGAAGCAAAACCAGTGAGATGTAACAGGGCAAGAGATGCCTCCAGGCCAGGATCCTGCACCAGGCACGGGTTCCCCAGGCTGCCCTGCTCTCCACATGCCCACGCTACCACTACGCGTCACCATCCTCTCATCTGGGCCAAAGCCTCTTCTGGTCCAAATCTGTCGTCAGGATCTGCTCAAACTCCTCCATCTTCCCAGCCCCTCTTTATGCCCCTGTCTCCCCTCTCCCCTGGCCACGGGATCCTGCAAGACACTAGGGAGGCAAAGGGGCAGCAATGGCAGCAGGCTCAGAGATAGAGATAAAATTGAGCTCTTTGTGGTTGCAACACATATTTCAGACTCCTTTTCCCCTTGCCTTGGGGCACTTTGGCCAAGGCTGTTTGCCCTCGAGGCATTGCACAGAATGAGATGTTCTCTGATGTAGGATCGCATCCTTCCTAGTTGCGTTGTGATAGCCCCCCATGGCCATGCTGAGCATCAGCAGCACCACAAGCTGATCCTGAGCTGAGGAGTCTTGTGTTCATCCTTGCTACACTTTCCAGTTTAGAAGAGGTCTCTGTATTTCAGGTGAAACCAGTGCCAAAAACCAGAGGCCACAGATAGCAGCTCCTGGATTTTCCATAGGAGTTTCCCAGTTCATACGGAGCAGTTTTTAAGCAGTGAAGTCTTTGTCCTGAGAGTGTTTCAGTGAAAAAGATCTGAGGAGATAAATGAAGAAAGGTACATATGCCACATGTGCAAATCACTTATCTCCTGCTGTTAAAATGAATATTTTCCAAATCATTGTGGCTTCCCAACAGCTGCCTCCTGATCTTTCTCTGCTTCGTCCCTCCATTTGGCCTTCTTCTCCATGTTCATCCTCAGCAGCGTATGATCCCTTTTAGCGGCCTTGAAAAGAAATGGTGAAACTCATTGCACGCACACGTTTCTCACCACTAAACTTCCCCACATTTGCACCACTTGCTTTCACACCCCACTGTCCTTTTTGATGTTTTGCAGTAACAGAAGTTAATGTACTTCCTTGTTTTACTAAATTTTCAGCATTTGCAGCTCTGATTAGAAGGAAAACTACACTGTTAATTGGTGACAGGTGCAGTGAGACATGCAGGTCAGCTGGAGGCCCTTCTTCCCCACAAGTGGAATGGGAAGAAGTGAGCGTCACAGCTCTTGGTGGCCATGGTGGCACACAGTCTAGGCAGGCACAACGGTGGAAGCCTCATGGCCAAGGATTCAGGGCAGGTCCAGGCACCATTGACGCTGTCTGAGCTACTCCCCAACCTTTGGACTGGTCTCTAGACCATGATACAGAGCATTGCTGTGCATGGTTTTATGGCAAAGTGGGTCAGAAGAAACACCTTAACCAGCAAGTTGTGCTTCCCCATGCCAATCTCTCTTCCAGAGAATGGGGTGCTACAGATCCTGTGCAAATATTGATGATATGGACATTATCAAAGCTCTCTGTCACCATGGTGCTTATTTACAAAGAGAGCATATATAGACCGTATAGTAAGTGGATCATTTCACCTCGGATTATACTCACTTCTTTGCCTGTGATTACCATGGCCAAACATCCCAGCAAGGTCAGTGCAATCATGATGTAGCAAACCTTTATCCTGACGTTGTTTCTCGCTGCATCCAGGACCTCAGACCTGCAGAGGACAGAGTTTCCATCCTGCAGCAGCATGTGTGAAATGAGATCATAGGCAGCTCGGTAATAAATCCTCAAGATTTTCAATAATCGCCTCTTATTGTATAATATGTTTCTGCAAACACACCACAAGCACTTAGAAGAGGACTCAAAAAATTAGCCTATCTTTCCGTCATGGTAACGGCATTACAAGGGGCCCGCATTTTGGTGTTGCAGGATAGGGCATGGTGTGCTGCACAGCACTAGAATACACAGGAACTGTGCCACCAAGGCCAGGAAATGCAACCTTCAGTGGAATAAAAGCTTATGCGTGACTTTTTGGCTAAGAGCAAAGAGAGTTTTCACACAGTGAAGAGGCACAGCGAGCGGTGACTGTGTCTGTGGCCACAGCCCCATCCCAGCTGCATGCGGTGCTTTGCAGCCCTGTCTCGCTGCAGCACAGCCCTCTGCCAGGCAGCTGGCACCAGCTCCACAAGCATCTGTGCGTGGCGGGAGGCTGAGCTGGGCTGGAGCAGACAACCACACCACCCATGCAGAGTCGTCTTGCCAAGCAGCTGAGCAGCCACAGCCATCAGCGGGCAATCTCCACCACTTTCCATGAGGGACTCGCAGTACGTAGCCGACAATTCGCACTTGCAAGAGACTGCAGCGTGGCGGCGTCATTAATGAAATTGTCCTCAGCAACGGATTTACTTACGCCTGCAAGGGGAAGCCAAGTGGAAGAGCCCCCAGGATGTCACAAGCCAGGAAGCATTATGTCTCCAAAACTGAGTGACAACCATTTAACAAAATACCTCAACAAGGAGGTGAAACCACGGCCCGGACATGAGCTTTGTCAACAAAGCTGTGTATAACCTCAACTCCCTTCTAAAATTTATGCAGCATTACTAATAGCTAATCAATAAAAACCGGTAAAGCATGCAAAAATCCAAAGTGGCTGACATGCTACCATGGTGACTTCAGCCATTTGTCTGGCAAAAGACACTTCAGCTTATGCTAACTTATAATACCTAAACCAAGTGAAGCCAGTTTTCTTCACTGTGCACCACAAGAAGTTTGTACTCCCGAAAATTCAAATTGTTTTTGGGCACTAGTATCAGCAGGCCCAGTCAGCACGGTGGAGCGCGAACCCTCCCCACATGAGCGTGGGTAACGCCGAGCAGGGTCTCAGCCTGTCTGTTCACAGTCAAAAGCATCGTTCGGAAAGACCTACTTACGATATTTGCTTGGGAACGTCCTCCTCCTTTTTAAAGCGTCCAGCCCATACTAACACCTTTTTATCAAAATTTGTAGGTCTTCTGTCATTTTTGAAAGCTTTGTAATCTGTAAGATTTTATAATACAAAACAATGAGCTAAGCTTACAGAAAGGAAGAGGAAAAAACCTGCCGTTACAGGGGGAAAAGGTCTGAAAATTCAGAACGGCACTTTTCTATTCTGAGAGCCAAATGTGCTTTCTAACGTCAAAAGGACTCAGCAGCTGGTGTGAGATGCTTTGTTACATTTGCAGCTTATTTCATTTTGCTTAATTTTTTTTCTCCTTTACTTTAGGTTTTAAACTAAAAATCTCTTCTAACCTTCCTGATTAAGAGGGGAAAGAATGCAGGGCTGAAGTCATCCAGGCCCGCAGCAAGCTTTCAGCCTGCTAGCATCTTGCTTTTAAATGGCCCTACTAGTGAGTTAAACAAACTGCCAGCAGCACTAATAACTCCTTGACAGGATCTCCTTCTGAAAGTGCTGATGGAGAAACGAGGTCTGTTAAAATACAGCCTGGTGGGAGGCTGGCGGTTGTTCTCATGCAAGCTGGGTAGCGCATTCCCGTACTCTGATGATGATACATTACATCCCACCAGACTAGCACAGTGATGCCATTAGTGTGCTGTCACCCTGAACACAAAGGAAAAAGGACTCTGCCTCCTTTTCATGTAAAGAAGCCCAATGACAGGCCACGGCGAGGGCAGAGGCAGGGAGACCCTGCAAAAATAGGGTAAGCAGTGGCTACCTTAAATCCTGGCTTTTTGCATTGCACCCCTGTACAGGTGGTCACCGCAAGGTAGCTGTGACTGCTCGCGCAGGCGGGTAGGTGCACCCAAGATGCCAGGTTACAGTGCCCTGTGCTTGCAAGTGGGACTGGCATTTAGAAATAACCTGTGGGTGGCCAGGGCATGCAGGAAGGGACGGACATGAACGTGCCCCCAGCCTTGGCGTCCTGCGCTCCCTGGCAGTTGCTGCATTGCTGGAGTTTGGCTGAAAGGAAATCACATGTCACTACAGAACAGTGCACAGGGAGCATCTCTTCCTGCTTCTGATGAGCTGGTGAAATTACATAATATGCCTTAGCCCCATACTTGCTCATGCATGCCAGGACTTGTGAACGGCTGAAAATTCCCAGGTGCAGTTCTTGACACCCAGACCCCAGGTAAATTTAATCTTCTGCTTCTCCTATTTCTCTTACAGAGTGTCCGTGAAGCCAGGAGAGCTACATCCAAAATATCAGCAAGTGTCTGAATCAGACCTGCAGCAAGCAGTAAGATAGATTGCTGAAAGGACAAGCTCCATCCCAGGGAAAACAGGGCAAAGCCCCACGCTGGATGCCCAAAGCCGTCCCATGGGAGCACAGGCAGTCTCATGTAGCCCACCCTCGCTGGGGTGAGGACTCTGCAAGGGCACAGCCAAGGCGGTGCTGATACTGATTAAAAAGAGCAACAATCTCCGTGCCAGGGAGCTTGCTCGTGTTGGAGCAGCCCTTGCCTGCTGTCTGCCAAGTAAGCCAGGTCACTGCCTGCCCCAAGCGTACACAGTTGTGGATGTAATTTGGCAGGGAGCATTGCGGGGAGCAGAGGGGTGCAAGTCTGGCACTTGCACCAGCCCTGCACGTGCAGAGACATACACCAGTCCTCCCCTGGAAACCTGGCAGCTGGGGAGGAGGAGGAACATTTATTTAAGTTTTTTAATTAACAAGTTTCCTGACATGAAGCATAAGTTTCTATTTGCTGCCATAGGAGATGAACCATTTAACATAAAAAACTTTATCCCTGAGCACTGTGCTACAGAGCTCCAAAATCGCTCTGTGTCTCACATCTGTAACCCCAAAATGCAATACTGTGGTAACACAGCCACAGACAAGAGCAAGGGTTGTTGTCCACCCTTTCCTGCAAATTCCTTTTCTCTCCACGCTGCAGCATAAAACAGTGACTAAAGCCTGTCTACCCACCTGGATTAGCCGTCTGCAAAGCCACGTCCTTCCTTTTGTCGCCGATTGCTCTGCTGGGATGCAGGACTGGACAAGCCCCCCACCTCCACAGCCCAGGGCTGTGCCCCAGCAGCCTCCCCAGCATCCTACCTGGGCCTGGGAGCTCACGGAGCGGGGGACGGGGGGGCCAGCAAGAGCCCAGAAGGCTGTTTCTACAAGTTATTAACATAAAACTGCCCCTTCCTGTGTGAAGGGAGTAGCCTGCATCTCCACCCTTGCTGCCAACAGTTTTTGCTTGCGTCATGATGACTGGTTAAATTCGTTGCCTGTGCTTACCAGAACAACACACGGCCCCAGATAAGCGGGCAGGGACCACCACTGCGGCAGCTGAAGCCCAGCTGCGCTCTGCCCCAGACTCTCCATCCCAAGAAGCTGCCCAGCAGAGCAATGGGTACTTACATTATTTTCTCAGTCCTCACTATGATAGGACTAAAATAGGACAGTGTGCTTTATTTCCTGCTAATTATCACAGCCAGTTACACTATTGGAGTTCTTAATTGTTCTCAGTTTAAAAATAGTCTTGCAAATCAGTTGTATTAAACAGACCTTTTGCAGAGGGGCAGCATTTCCCCTATCTCAGACTAAATGTGGGTTGGCGGAAGGAAACTAAAGCAATGGTTACGGCTATAAATGCAGGTGAGGAGTCGATCTCACGTCCAGACTGCAAACATTCCTGGCAAAGAAATATTTTCAGATATATTTCAGGTTTAAATCAGTGAATTAAGAAATTACGTCAAAACCTTAGTAAGTATTTGTCAGTCAGTAAAACGTCTTTGAACTCTAGCAGTACCTACGAAGTATTTGTCCTCCTTGAATTTGGACTCCACAAACTCCGTAACATCAGCTGTTCTAACCAGAGAATGAACCAAACCCAGTGTTATTTTATGTCATTTTGACATCCCTCCTGTGTTTTGCACAAAATTCTCTCTCCCTGATGGGTCAGGAAATGGAAATGCAAAATACTTGTCTCATTTGGAGCAGTGGGGTGTTTACTACCCTTAGACAAAGAAGGCTCTAAAACTGATTTACAACTAGGGAAATAAATTCCATTTTAAAGGGAAGGAGCAGTTGCCAAAAGGAAAATATTCAGAACTACTTAGCAATACTGTCAAATGCAATATTGCAGATAATCAAAGTATATCTAATAGCAAGGGAAGGAACTGCAAAGGAACAGAACTCACAGTGTTGTTCTTTAAGAGCTGATGGGATGAAAGATGTGAGACAGATGTAGCTACCCAGCTCCTGGCCCCAAGGAAAAACTCTGGCATTTATTGAGACACTTCATACTTTTTGAGAACACGAAGTTATTGATACTGAGGAAAGAAACTTGAAGCAATGACACAGTTTTTCCTCTTTCATAAAAGCTCCACAATGAATCTGGACATAACACAGCTTAATTTGCTTGTAATTTAGTGAAACAAATTAGATCCATTTCCAGATTAGGAACTCACACAGAAAATAAACAGTGATTTGAGCTTCTAGCTGCAAATGAGACCTGCAAACAAGCAGAAAGCAGTGGATGTGATTATGCTGGCAGAAGCAGGAGGGAAACCTGGTAAAGTCGCTGAGGCTATTTGTGTCCTGCTCAGGATTTCCCTGAAGGGAATATGGGGATGAGGAGAGGAAAGGTGCCTTTATAGCGTGAAGTTTACAGAGGTTGGCACTCCTGAGCATCCCCACAGGCATCCTTCTCACCTTACAAAAATGCTGCTGAGGGGAAAAGAGGCACTGTACACCTGGAGATCCCTCGGTCTCCAAGCCAAGCGGGCAGGAGGGACAGGGAGCAGCCCATGGCATGTGCTGCTGCAATACTGGTACCTGGAGCCACCCAACCCCACAGGGGCTCCATCTGCACAGCGTGTTAGAGCATTCTCATTTTAACAGGCACTCTGCAAAACGCTTATTGCAGAAGTGACTGTCTTTAGGTTGTGTCTGATTATGGGTTGAAGGTAAAAAAGAAAAAAAAAATTTATTTTATCTCTTAGCTTCTCAAATGAGGAGAAAATCGTGGGGTTTTCAGGCCTCGGGTGCTTATCCACCTAGGGGTTGCTGATTGTTTCCTCTAGAAGACACACCAGCTAACAGCTGTATTAATCATGTCTGCTGTGAGCAAAACAGCACTTCAGGATTTATTATGCCATATTAGCAGTGCAAAGACACAGAGGTCCTCGTGAAACCACAAAGGCAGTTACTTCCTGAATTTTACTCATTTCTCTATCACCGTGAATGCTTAATGTCAGGGTAAACTTTACTGCAGTGCCCAAAAAGCTAATAAAAGTCTATGTACAGTAATGCGTTAGGAAATCAAGCTTTCCCTTGTGCACTGTGGATCTCTTTCCGGCCCAGAGTATCTTGAATACCTTCCTGAACAGCAGAGAGATGCAGAATGCTCTTGGACTAAAGTAGCCTTGTGTGCAGCCTGATGGCTTTAGTCTTCCATAGAGACGTTTTGTTTTTAGCCCAGTACATGCACAACCCCCCCTACCCAGACTACAAAACACCCCCATGAAGCTCATCCATTCACTCCCCTCACCAAGCCATTGCTTGATACCTATTAGTGGCTCATTAGCAGAGTGCAACCGTCATTTCATAACCGTTAAGCTTACAGACAGGGAATTTATTGTATAGGAGCAATAACTTGTTCAGAGATGCAGAATTAGCCAAACTAGGCTTAAAGCACCCTCTTCTCCTCCCACATCCTTCCACCAGGAGGAGAGCAGGACCCCAGCTCCTCAGCAAGCCCTGGACAGTGCTGGTAACAACTCACACACTGACTAGCTGCACAGACGTCCCCCAGGCTTTCTCTGACCCTCGCTGTAAAGCGAGAGCACGGATACAGAGGGGTTTGAGTTAGAAAGAAACAGGCTAGCTCAGAGAGAGCAGCTGGGGCGGTGCTGCAGGCTCTCGACATTTCTCTTTCCTGGGCGAGAGCGGTACGTAGTTGTAACACTTGCTGCACGCTGGTGCCAGCACTGGAGGTGGAAAACTAGACACAAACCTCGCAGGACTCTGTCCCAGTTCCGCCCCATCTTCACACCCCTTCTGCCTCCTTGGACTCAGCTGACTCTGCACCAAGGACTAACAGCCAGTCATTCTCCTGTACACAAAAACCTTTTCAGAGCCGGAACTGAAAGATCACGTTATAGAATCCATTGCTCTGATTTTTGACAGACTTTATACTGTCATTCCCAGTACGTTAATTCCGGTTATTGCCAACCCATTGCAGCAATGAGAAACTTGGACTTGGCATCTCCCCAGCTTTCTTCTTTTCCTGCTTTCAACAGCATAAGGAATGAAAGAGTTGATTTCTCCAGAAGCCTCTGGTTCCCGTGTACCTCTTTACATCTCCTGGTTAATTTTAATGAGATTGCACAACAAATTTTTTTAGTTATGTACACAAAGGATTCGTAAGAGTATTCAACTGAAAAAAATATTGCTCTGTAAAGTCGTTTTCATGTGCAGTGTCCTCAAAACCAAATGGCTTACCATTAGGCTCTGTTTTGCATGCCATGCAAACTTTGTTCAGGAGGACTGTGATGAGGAGCAGAAGATAATCTTATCTTACAATTCTCTGCCTTCCCCCACCTAATTAAATATGCGGCAGAGCTCTGTCTTGGTTCCTAGACAGATAAACAGGCAATCCTAGATGGGCTTGTGGCTCATGAAATTCTAAGTGACTCAGGAAATATTCCTCCATGAAACTGGGTATTCTTCAGCAGAGCAATCTGACACAGCAAAAGCAATGAATTGCTTTGAAATGTTTCAGTTGCCTTCAGACTACCAGCCCAAGAGCCAGTCCCCACCCTCTCCAGGGTCCCTAGGGAGCAGCACTCCCAGAGCTGCAGTTCTCTCCAGGAGGCGAGTCACATCCTCCCAATATCAGGAAATCTTTTATCCTAAGGAGGCTCAAATGCAAATCCCAAGAAACCAAAAGCTCCTTAACCATTTCTCACCATACCCAAGTTAAATCAAGGGAAGAGTAACAGCATCCTACAGCAAAACTAGACTCGGAGGGTTTGTGAAGAGCTCTGAAAACAAGCACCAGTATGAAGCGTTGATCACTTCAGGACACTTGGATTCATTTTTTTTATAATCTTAAGTGTTATCAAGAAAACAAAGCATCTGCTAAAAGACAGTAGTGACAATGAAGGAGTCCCTCCACTCTTCCTGTGTTAAACTCCAGCTTTGCTTTAAAAAATGAAACCAGGATTCTTCTACCCAGTCACTGAAAGGTCCTGCATTTTCTACCAACATAGTCCCTATTCCTCCAAATTTGATAATATCACTACCATTTGAAAAATCTTGCCTAGCAACCATAAATAAGACACTAAGCCACACTGCTATAAGAACAACCAAACAAAAAAACACCCCAAACCCAGAAACCCCACTGACTCTGGTAAATCTTGCCTAATTTATGCTCTATGAGCCTTTTGCCATCGGTTTCTCAACAGAGAAAGGTAGTCGATGTACCACACCTGTTATTTCCGACAACAGGAGCAGTCATTCCCTGCAGGTGACAAAGATCTGAGCTGTTCTCTGTGTCTGCCGCTAACACAAGCATGAGCAGGATTTGGTCTTGTGTTGGGTCTGAGCAGAAGTGCCCAACGTTGCAAAGATAAGAATCTCCAAGTGATCCTTATCTGGGAAGATTCATCTTCCCTGACATTAAGCACATTTATTCTTAAGGGAGTTAACTCCCAGTTAAGAGCCTGGAGGTTTTGCTGCTTAAGGTGCTTCGCCTCTAGAACACCGTAAGAACCCTGAATGTGACAGAAATGCCTACAAGCAAGGGACACTGCCTTAGCCAAGAGGACCCATAAGCCAGCCTTGCTTTGTCCCCTTCCATCAGTACCAAGTTTTTAGCCAAGTGCAGTACGATATTTGTTGGACACGGGAATGCAGTTATGAATTGTCTTAATAGAAGCAAAATCCAGTGGAGCTTGTGAGCTAGACCTAGAGTCATAACTTGTACAAACAAACACTAAAGAGACTTGGGATGGGTCTGACACGCCCAGGTACAAAGTGCAGGTTTATGGTGCCTTGTGTCAGAAGGACAAAGCTCATAGCAGCAAAACAAAAGTTAGTCATTGCTCTGGCAAAAGCCTGGTATGGTCACCCAGAGGCGGTGAAACGTCCTGTCACTTCCAGCACAGTGTCACCTGGCACAGGCAGCAGCTCCTTACCGATGGGTTGAAACATGGGGTGGCTGCGTAAGTCCAGCTTCACCATGGAGAAACCATGATGAAGCAGCAAAGATCCCCAGACCCACAGGAAACCCTCCAAGGCATTCAGGGTGTTGTGATGAAATTGTGGCTTTTACAACCGAGGAAGCTAATGCACGAGGCTTCTGATTTCTGGAATAATGCACATTTGGACTACAGAGAGAAAATGTGCAAAACTCTGAAAGGAAAACAAACCCATCCAGATTCTAACAACTTACATTGTGACTCAGAGTTTGGAGAACCATTTAATTTAAATCTTTTCCATGCCTGTTTCCCAAACTGAGCCTGAGAAACACACTGACAAGGACAGACTCATTGCTCACTTGTCACTTAGTGATTTTCTTTCCTGAGGAAGATGGCATTGTCTTCAAAGCCAGACACATTTAGAAATTTTTCAGTCTGTTAGTCAATAGTCAATAGTTTAGGGAAAAAAGGAACCTAATTTTAAAAGATTAAACAATTCTTTGTGGAAATGTCTGTTCCCCACACTCACTTTTATATACGGACGACTTACTTACACTTTTTCAGCTCCTGCAGAGAAGTCATGTATCATCAGTGAGGCCAATAAACCTGTTCAGATCATTAGACCCCCTGCACTGCGGGGTCCAATTTCCCCATTTAGCAACTGCCTGCGTACGTCTGCAATCAACAGAGGAACAAATGTATCCTGGGTGGCACAGGAGGAAGCCCTACCCTGGGGACAGTTTGTCCCAGTAACGCACACCACAGCAGTCCACAACAGGGACAGGTACCTCCTCAAAACTGTACCTTGACAATCCCTCCAAAGAGACCATAAAACTCTTCCAAGCAGTTCTGGGTGAGATAGATACAGCCTAACTGCAAGATGAGATTTAATCCCAGTAACAGTTATGTGACCAAAAGGACCATCAAGGAAATGCATCTTCTAAAATAGGCACAGTCCTGCAAGTGCTTCATGGGGAGAACACGGGAGTGAAAATCTGCCACACAGGGCTTTGCACAGCCGTTCAGAGCTTTGGGGAAACAGCGTTGTCTTGGATTTGTCGTTGCATTTGTTTAACTCCAGGCTGCCAAGATGATGCTGCTGTGGAAAAAGCAGATGAAATTCTAAGATGTACAGGTAAACTCATTCCAGTAGAGAGAAAACAGTTTCAGTATTGTCGTGTAAGATTCCTGGAGTAGCCTGCACTGCTCAGAAGAAGTGAGAGGAACGTTTCTTTTTCCTGGCAAAAAAATTACAAATAGAGAAGGATCGTGGTAGCTATTCCTCTGAGAAACTCAAAGTCAGAGCGGAAGGGCAGTTAGCCGAACTGAATCACAGCACTGGTAACAGAGCAAAGGGTATCAGCTGCCCATGATGGATGCCGAGGAGCACACCTCTCCTGCTGCTGCCCCTTGTACCTTCCAGAAAAGGGGCAGGGGCCGTCTCCATCCTCGCCTCAGCAGGGGAAGCACACGGGGTAGCACGGCCAGGCCACACGGCTCAGGAGGCTCCTGCAGCGCTGGTGGGGGGGTTGACTTTGGGCCATAACTGCACGGCCATTTGTTTACAAAACAGGTTTCCAGGGAAGCAAAATTAGACACCAAGGAAATAATAAGCAGCAATGTAACAGACGTGACAGGGCTATCATTTCCCTGCCTGAACCAGGCGTCATTATTCACCGGTTCCCTGGCAAGGGCTGATAAACGCAGGCTAACGAATCTTCGCACTCCCGACAAGCGGGAGGAGTGCTGCCTCGGTGCTGCCACATGCTAAGTGGGACAAGAGAAGCCGGCTCTCAGCCAGCAGTCCAGAGGGTTAAGGACACGATCTCACCCACTGCAGGCCACAGCAGTGAGAGGAGAGAGGGCTTTACTGCCGGCTTGGAGCCGCAGAGGAGCCCTGGCTGTGCGAATGCCGTGGCTCCTCTTCGGCCCAGAGACATGAGCCGAGCTCTGAGCATCCCAGAACAGGGGATCTGCCCCGTCGCCTGTGAGCAGCGTTGGTGGGTGCAAGAGCCAGGGTTGGCTCTTTAGGGAAAGCCTTCCAGGACCAGCAGTACTAGCTGGAGACTTTCCAGACTGTTCTGACAGTGGAGTATCATCCTGGACCGGGTCATGACACGGAGGAAGACATCAGCAGAGAAAGAGGCAACAGCATCTGCATGGAAAAACACATCAGCACCTTGCCCCGCTTCTGTGGCACTGCTGTTTCGTGAACTGCCCGTTGGCTACATGGATAGTCCACCTTTAAAACAAACCAACCAACCAACCAACCAACCAACAAACAAACAAACAAAAAAACCCCCAAAACAGAACAGGGAAACAGCAAACACACCATTCATTTTCTAATTAATTTCACAATTATTAAAAAACCCAAACAACCAACCAAACAAGCAATGCTAAAGAGTCCATTCAAAAATGGGAACAAACCTGTTTAACATAAATGAGTTCTCAGAGTTGCAAAGACTAGTTCTGTTTTTCCTACACTTTCTGAACACTTCACAAGCATCATGGCACACAGATTTCATATGACGAACCAGGACATTTGGCAAAGCTTCTCTGGAAGGAGTTTAAACACTAACAGCCAGCACAAGGTGAAAACCTACTCAGAAAGGAGCACACGGGTCCTGATATTACAGGGAAATGCTGCCCTCGTCTGTCTTCCAGTTTTATTTTCCTGCCTGCTATGCCTAAACCATCCATCACTTCCAGAGCTCTCTTTGCCCTGGAGCTGTTCAGCAACGCTGTCATCAGTGACCGCAGTCAATACGAGCGTGTTGCTGCAATGGAGCTTCAGTACAGAAATACCTTGATTCTCTGTATTGAAGACAGCGTCTTGGCCCAAAAGAAGAGAAGAGCTTATACACTCTTTATAAAACTAAAACTGACCAAAGAAAAAAAAAATCCCAGATGCCAGGTGAGTGGGAGTACTGAGAGGCAGCACTGGTGCTCATCTAGAGCAGAGCAACCCCTGCTCCTGCAGCGATGTGCGTCCTAGTGCACCGGGCAGTGGTCTGGGGAGCTGGATGCCTGCAGCCCAGCCTGTTATGGAAAGCCACCTCTCATCCATGTAGGTAAAAATCCATCACACACACATGCACACAGAGCGGAAGCGCATTACAAGCACCACTGGTGGCCTTCAGGAAGGTGAAATGAAGGAGAAATTGAACATACATTCATATTTCATAAAATTATAAGCTTTGAGGCAGGAAAATCATACCTAGTAGATGAAGTATAGCAGTAGCCGGTTCTGTAGGGGCTTGGGGTGCGGAAGGAGCATCTGTTACACCTCTGTTAAGCCACCGGCTAGCCAAGGTCCTCCGAAAGCACTCTGGCTGGTGGAAGTGCAGATCACAGTACTGTCTGTGAGCATCTGCAGAGCTCCTCCAGAGCTCTGCTCGGAGCAGATGGAGACGGTTCTCTAGTAAGGCCTATGTCTTTCAGTCCTTTTAATGAATTTAGCTCTGCCAGTGTCTTAATGCCTGGAACACCATCCCAGCACAAGCAGACAGGGCTTGTTTGATGGTACCAGCTGACTGTCTGGAGACTCAGGGCAGGGATTTACCACTAGCCCTAGGGACTGGATTCCAGCTGCATGATTTCAGGTCTCCCACAGCAGCCCGGTCAGCTCTCACCCAGCCAAAGCCTGGAGCCAGCTACCGGCACCCTGTAGCTGCAAGCTTTGTCAAAGCCTAGAAGCCAGGTGACAGGAACAAGAGAGGATGCTGCCTGTCCCACAAGCTCCACACTGTAACACCCAGGCTCTTGTAGCCCTCTCCAAGGGAAGCAGGCTGGCCAAAGCCGGACCAAAATGTTTTGACCTCTGCAGAAATACTCACTGGAATGTTTTAAATGGGTTTCTTGAAAAATCCTCAAATTAATTCTATATCTAAATGTTATCTATTTTCCTCAGACCCGCCAGCTGGACCCTGGATCCCTCCAGCAACTCACCCTTCCACTAGCTTCTCCCAGGTCACCGACTCCAAAGCCAATGCCTAAACAATCAAAACCTCTCATTACAGCCTTTCTGCCTGTCACCTTAACTCAATCTGTCATTTCAGAGACCAGTAGCTCCATCTGAACAGGTAGAATATGGCAGATTCTTCTCATTATTTTAGTCCTTGTCAAACAATCAATATTAATTCACAGTATTCTACATATTTCTCAAT
Source organism: Buceros rhinoceros silvestris (assembly GCF_000710305.1). Classification (NCBI taxonomy): domain Eukaryota; kingdom Metazoa; phylum Chordata; class Aves; order Bucerotiformes; family Bucerotidae; genus Buceros; species Buceros rhinoceros. The sequence goes on from NW_010428483.1 coordinate 108,424, forward strand.
TTTTCCCTAAGCAGTCCTCTTTCTCTGATCGACAGCGGCATCAAACACACCCTTACACACCCCTTCCCACATTGCTCTCTGCCTTCCCAGTCCATCCTGTACATATGTGACCAGTGTTTGGACCTTTTGGCTCCTACTTGGTGTTGGCTTGTTTGTTTCCCCCTTTGTTTTCAATGTACTTGAACATTATTCAGCGAACTAAAGCCAGGTGCTAAAATTCCTAGTGGTCATTTCACTCGAGTTTAGTCATTCTGATCGTGTAACACCTGGGGGAGTTCTGCCTCTCTTCGTGCTGGTAATATTTTATTAATGTGTGTGTGTAACTACAAGCTGCCTTTCAGGGGTTTGGGGGGTTTTTTGGTTTTTTGTTTGGTTTTGGTTGTTTTGGGGGGTTTTTTGTGGCTGTGAGAGGGAACTCGCCTTTTCTGAGCACTGAAGTGAGTAGATCTGCTGTACCATGCACTACAAATGCAACTGCACCCTGACAGAGACTCCTGAGCCTAAAGCAGGAGAACTCACCCCCACCCCAGAGACCAGCCCCACCAGCCAGAAGCTCCTGGAGGGGCAGAGCCTCCTCTGTGCTGACCCCGCATTTTCAAAGAGGGTCACTGCATTTCTCATCACCATGAAACGGTGTTTGTCTCATGGCTGCAGCAGTTCTCAGAGGATTGAAGGACTGTGTGGGAGGTCACAACATTTCAGGGAGATAGATACAAAATGGGGTTGCATACGTGTCCTGTCACTTGCTGGGGACCCTCCCATGCCTGACAGCCCTGGTGGCAGTGGCTCTTAGCCAAGGCTTGACTCAACAACTGAGTGCAGTCTGCAAAGACAGGGACAGGAGCAAGAGAGCCCTGCATGCCTTTTCTACGCCTTTTTTTTTTTTTTTTTT